>NC_088240.1:92177736-92355236 GCF_036934945.1 Oncorhynchus masou masou
CTTGGTTAGAATCTCTAGGTACTTTTGCTCATCTTATCGTCAAGGAGAAGGGGTAACTATTTTGTGAATGCAGGCAACATTTGCACACTGATAGGACTTCTGCATTCTCCTAGACTTAGAACTAATCGTGCTCGTCAACGACAGTGGAAAACAGCGAGACTAAAATATTGGAGACAAAATAAATGGTCTGCTATTGACAGATTCCTCTCGAACCGTCCTTAATCTCTAAATAGCAACATTGTTCTTTGTGTCTTAGTCACACTCTTTTTATAGAAGACTTTTGAAGTGTTCAGTCCCAAATGGAACCACATGCCCTATATAGTGCACAAGGGCTCTGGTTAAAGTGCAGTGCACTGTATAGGGAATAGGGGGCCCATTTGGGACGCTGACCCAGGATTTCTTTGTGACAGCGCTGTAGTGTGAGTTGTGCCAGAAAATGATAATTACAGCACATAACAGAAGGCTTACTGAGCCTCAGGCAGCTAGAAACTTACCAACCCACATTCAACCTACATACAGACACACAGGTATGTTACTACTGTAATTAGTGAACAGATAGACACACAGGTATGTTACTACTGTAATTAGTGAACATACAGACAGGTATGTTACTACTGTAATTAGTGAACATACAGACACACAGGTATGTTACTACTGTAATTAGTGAACAGATAGACACACAGGTATGTTACTACTGTAATTAGTGAACATACAGACAGGTATGTTACTACTGTAATTAGTGAACATACAGACACACAGGTATGTTACTACTGTAATTAGTGAACATACAGACACACAGGTATGTTACTACTGTAATTAGTGAACAGATAGACACACAGGTATGTTACTACTGTAATTAGTGAACATACAGACACACAGGTATGTTACTACTGTAATTAGTGAACATATAGACACACAGGTATGTTACTACTGTAATTAGTGAACATACAGACAGATATGTTACTACTGTAATTAGTGAACATACAGACACACAGGTATGTTACTACTGTAATTAGTGAACATACAGACACACAGGTATGTTACTACTGTAATTAGTGAACATACAGACACACAGGTATGTTACTACTGTAATTAGTGAACATATAGACACACAGGTATGTTACTACTGTAATTAGTGAACATACAGACAGATATGTTACTACTGTAATTAGTGAACATACAGACACACAGGTATGTTACTACTGTAATTAGTGAACATACAGACACACAGGTATGTTACTACTGTAATTAGTGAACATACAGACACACAGGTATGTTACTACTGTAATTAGTGAACATACAGACACACAGGTATGTTACTACTGTAATTAGTGAACATATAGACACAGGAATGTTACTACATTTACATTTACATTTAAGTCATTTAGCAGACGCTCTTATCCAGAGCGACTTACAAATTGGTGAATTCACCTTCTGACATCCAGTGGAACAGCCACTTTACAATAGTGCATCTAAATCATTAAGGGGGGGTGGTGAGAAGGATTACTTATCCTATCCTAGGTATTCCTTGAAGAGGTGGGGTTTCAGGTGTCTCCGGAAGGTGGTGATTGACTCCGCTGTCCTGGCGTCGTGAGGGAGTTTGTTCCACCATTGGGGGGCCAGAGCAGCGAACAGTTTTGACTGGGCTGAGCGGGAACTGTACTTCCTCAGTGGTAGGGAGGCGAGCAGGCCAGAGGTGGATGAACGCAGTGCCCTTGTTTGGGTGTAGGGCCTGATCAGAGCCTGGAGGTACTGCGGTGCCGTTCCCCTCACAGCTCCGTAGGCAAGCACCATGGTCTTCTAGCGGATGCGAGCTTCAACTGGAAGCCAGTGGAGAGAGCGGAGGAGCGGGGTGACGTGAGAGAACTTGGGAAGGTTGAACACCAGACGGGCTGCGGCGTTCTGGATGAGTTGTAGGGGTTTAATGGCACAGGCAGGGAGCCCAGCCAACAGCGAGTTGCAGTAATCCAGACGGGAGATGACAAGTGCCTGGATTAGGACCTGCGCCGCTTCCTGTGTGAGGCAGGGGCGTACTCTGCGGATGTTGTAGAGCATGAACCTACAGGAACGGGCCACCGCCTTGATGTTAGTTGAGAACGACAGGGTGTTGTCCAGGATCACGCCAAGGTTCTTAGCGCTCTGGGAGGAGGAAACAATGGAGTTGTCAACCGTGATGGCGAGATCATGGAACGGGCAGTCCTTCCCCGGGAGGAAGAGCAGCTCCGTCTTGCCGAGGTTCAGCTTGAGGTGGTGATCCGTCATCCACACTGATATGTCTGCCAGACATGCAGAGATGCGATTCGCCACCTGGTCATCAGAAGGGGAAAGGAGAAGATTAATTGTGTGTCGTCTGCATAGCAATGATAGGAGAGACCATGTGAGGTTATGACAGAGCCAAGTGACTTGGTGTATAGCGAGAATAGAAGAGGGCCTAGAACAGAGCCCTGGGGGACACCAGTGGTGAGAGCGCGTGGCGAGGAGACAGATTCTCGCCACGCCACCTGGTAGGAGCGACCTGTCAGGTAGGACGCAATCCAAGCGTGGGCCGCACCGGAGATGCCCAACTCGGAGAGGGTGGAGAGGAGGATCTGATGGTTCACAGTGTCGAAGGCAGCCGATAGGTCTAGAAGGATGAGAGCAGAGGAGAGAGAGCTTTAGCAGTGCGGAGCGCCTCCGTGATACAGAGAAGAGCAGTCTCAGTTGAATGACTAGTCTTGAAACCTGACTGATTTGGATCAAGAAGGTCATTCTGAGAGAGATAGCGGGAGAGCTGGCCAAGGACGGCACGTTCAAGAGTTTTGGAGAGGAAAGAAAGAAGGGATACTCGTCTGTAGTTGTTGACATCGGAGGGATCGAGTGTAGGTTTTTTCAGAAGGGGTGCAACTCTCGCTCTCTTGAGGACGGAAGGGACGTAGCCAGTGGTCAGGGATGAGTTGATGAGCGAGGTGAGGTAAGGGAGAAGGTCTCCGGAAATGGTCTGGAGAAGAGAGGAGGGGATAGGGTCAAGCGGGCAGGTTGTTGGGCGGCCGGCCGTCACAAGAAGCGAGATTTCATCTGGAGAGAGAGGGGAGAAAGAGGTCAGAGCACAGGGTAGGGCAGTGTGAGCAGAACCAGCGGTGTCGTTTGACTTAGCAAACGAGGATCGGATGTCGTCGACCTTCTTTTCAAAATGGTTGACGAAGTAATCTGCAGAGAGGGAGGAGGGGGTGGAGGGGGAGGAGGATTCAGGAGGGAGGAGAAGGTGGCAAAGAGCTTCCTAGGGTTAGAGGCAGATGCTTGGAATTTAGAGTGGAAGAAAGTGGCTTTAGCAGCAGAGACAGAGGAGGAAAATGTAGAGAGGAGGGAGTGAAAGGATGCCAGGTCCGCAGGGAGGCGAGTTTTCCTCCATTTCCGCTCGGCTGCCCGGAGCACTGTTCTGTGAGCTCGCAATGAGTCGTCGAGCCACGGAGCGGGAGGGGAGGACCGAGCCGGCCTGGAGGATAGGGGACATAGAGAGTCAAAGGATGCAGAAAGGGAAGAGAGGAGGGTTGAGGAGGCAGAATCAGGAGATAGGTTGGAGAAGGTATGAGCAGAGGGAAGAGATGATAGGATGGAAGAGGAGAGAGTAGCGGAGGAGAGAGAGCGAAGGTTGGGACGGCGCGATACCATCCGAGTAGGGGCAGTGTGGGAAGTGTTGGATGAGAGCGAGAGGGAAAAGGATACAAGGTAGTGGTCGGAGACTTGGAGGGGAGTTGCAATGAGGTTAGTGGAAGAACAGCATCTAGTAAAGATGAGGTCGAGCGTATTGCCTGCCTTGTGAGTAGGGGGGAAGGTGAGAGGGTGAGGTCAAAAGAGGAGAGGAGTGGAAAGAAGGAGGCAGAGAGGAATGAGTCAAAGGTAGACGTGGGGAGGTTAAAGTCGCCCAGGACTGTGAGAGGTGAGCCGTCCTCAGGAAAGGAGCTTATCAAGGCATCAAGCTCATTGATGAACTCTCCGAGGGAACCTGGAGGGCGATAAATGATAAGGATGTTATGCTTGAAAGGGCTGGTAACTGTGACAGCATGGAATTCAAAGGAGGCGATAGACAGATGGGTAAGGGGAGAAAGAGAGAATGACCACTTGGGAGAGATGAGGATCCCGGTGCCACCACCCCGCTGACCAGAAGCTCTCGGGGTGTGCGAGAACACGTGGGCGGACGAGGAGAGAGCAGTAGGAGTAGCAGTGTTGTCTGTGGTGATCCATGTTTCCGTCAGTGCCAAGAAGTCGAGGGACTGGAGGGAGGCATAGGCTGAGATGAACTCTGCCTTGTTGGCCGCAGATCGGCAGTTCCAGAGGCTACCGGAGACCTGGAACTCCACGTGGGTCGTGCGCGCTGGGACCACCAGATTAGGGTGGCCGCGGCCACGCGGTGTGGAGCGTTTGTATGGTCTGTGCAGAGAGGAGAGAACAGGGATAGATAGACACATAGTTGACAGGCTACAGAAGAGGCTACGCTAATGCAAAGGAGATTGGAATGACAAGTGGACTACACGTCTCGAATGTTCAGAAAGTTAAGCTTACGTAGCAAGAATCTTATTGACTAAAATGATTGAAATGATACAGTACTGCTGGAGTAGGCTAGCTGGCAGTGGCTGCGTTGTTGACTTTGTAGGCTAGCTGGCAGTGGCTACGTTGTTGACACTACACTAATCAAGTCGTTCCGTCGAGTGTAATAGTTTCTACAGTGCTGCTATTCGGGGGCTAGCTGGCTGGCTAGCTGGCTGGCTAGCAGTGTTGATTACGTAACGTTACGTTAAAAGAACGACAATAGCTGGCTAGCTAACCTAGAAAATCGCTCCAGACTACACAATTGTCTTAGATACAAAGACGGCTATGTAGCTAGCTAGCTACGATCAAACAAATCAAACCGTTGTACTGTAATGAAGTGAAATGAAAATGTGATACTACCTGTGGAGCGAGGCGGAATGTTGACCGGGTTGTTGAAGTTCAATTCGGAAGACGTTGGCTAGCTGTTGGCTAGCAAGCTAGCAGTGACTCCTACGTTAAGGACGACAAATAGCTGGCTAGCTAACCTCGGTAAATTAAGATAATCACTCTAAGTCTACACACTCTAAACTACACAATTACCTTGGATACGAAGACAGCAAAGACAACTATGTAGCTAGCTAACACTACACTAATCGAGTCGTTGAGTGTAATAGTTTCTACAGTGCTAGTGGACGTTAGCTAGCTGCTGTGCTAGTGAACGTTAGCTAGCTGCTGGGCAGAAAGCAGTGTAGACTACGTTAGGACGACGAAATACGATAATTACGCAATTATCTTTGATACAAAGACGGCTATGTAGCTAGCTAAGAAGAAATTGCTAAGATTAGACAAATCAAACCGTTGTACTATAATGAAATGTAATGAAAAGTTATACTACCTGCGGACCGAAGTGTAGATGCGACCGCTCGCTCCAACCCGGAACCGGAGAGGCTGGGGGGAGTAAAGCCTCCGTGTCCGAGTCTGTAATACCAACATTTTTTAAGCAGACCACCATAGTCCCTGTGCCCAAGAACACCAAGGTAACCGGCCTAAACAACTACTGACCCGTTGTACTCACGTATGCAGCCATGAAATGCTTTGAAATTCTGGTCATGTCTCACATAAACACCATCATCCCAGAAACCCTAGACCCAGTCCAATTTGCATACCGCCCCAACAGATCCACAGATGACACAATCTCCACACTGTCCTTTCCCACCTGTGCAAAGGGAACACCTATATGAGAATGCTGTTCATTGACTACAGCTCAGCGTTCAACACCATGGTGCCCTCAAAGCTCATCAATAAGCTAAGGACCCTGGCACTAAAGCAGGATGAGAGCTTCATGTTCCTTGGTGTCCACATCACCAACAAACTAACATGGTCCAAGATCACCAAGACAGTCATGAAGAGGGCACGACAAAACCTATTCCCCCTCAGGAGACTGAAAAGATTTGGCATGAGTCCTTAGATCTTCAAAAGGTTCTACAGCTGCACCATCGAGAGCAGACTGGTTGCATCACTGCCTGGTATGGCAACTGCTTGGCCTCTGACCGCAAGGCACCACAGAGGATAGTGCAAATGGCCCAGTACATCACTGGGACCAAACGTCTTGCCATCCAGGACCTCTATACCAGACATTGTCAGAGGAAGCCCCTAAAAATTGTTAAAGACTCCAGCCACCCTAGTCATAGACTGTTCTCTCTGCTGCCACACGGCAAGCGGTACCGGAGCACCAAGTCTAGGTCCAAGAGGCTTCTAAACAGCTTCTACCCACCAAGTCATAAGACTCCTGAACATCTAGTCAAATGGCTACCCAGACTATTTGCATTGCCCCCCATCCTTCTTTACACCACTGCTACTCTCTGTTGTCATATATGCATAGTCACTTTAATAACTCCACCTACATGTACATACTACCTCAAATAACCAGTGCCCCTGCACATTGACTCTGTATCAGTACCTGTATATAGTCTTGCTATTGTTATTTTACTGCTGCTCTTTAATTACTTGTTACTATTATCTCTTATTCTTATCTGTATTTTTTTTTTTACTTCTTTGCTGGGTAGGGGCTCGTACGTCAGCATTTCACTGTAAGGTCCTTAAGGCGTGTGACTAATAACATTTGATTTGATTTGACCTCAAAACGAGCATAGAAGGCATTTAGCTCATCTGGTAGGCTTGCATCACTTGGTCATCTGGTAGGCTTGCATCACAAGCTCATGGCTGGATAGTCTGTGATAGTTTACAAGCCCTGCCACATCCGACGAGGGTCAGAGGATTCGATCCGATGAGCATAGTAATATTTGATTTTAGTCCTGTGTTGATGCTTTGCCTGTTTGAATGTTTGTCCGTTTGATGGTTCGTCAGAGGTCATAGTGGGATTTCTACTAAACGTCCAGATTAGTGACCCGCTCCTTGAAATCGGAAGCTCTAGCCTTTAGCTCAGTGCAGATGTTGCCTGTAATCCATGGCTTCTGGTTGGGATATGTGCGTACGGTCACTGTGGGGAAGATGAAGCCGGTGACTGCTGTTGTAAACTCCTCAATGTTATGGGATGAATCCCTGAACATGTTCCAGTCTGTGCTAGCGAAACAGTCCTGTAGCTTAGCATCTGCTTCATTGGACCACTTCCTTATTGAGCGCATCACTGAACATGTTCCAGTCTGTGTTAGCGAAACAGTCCTGTAGCTTAGCATCTGCTTCATTGGACCACTTCCTTATTGAGCGCATCACTGAACATGTTCCAGTCTGTGCTAGCGAAACAGTCCTGTAGCTTAGCATCTGCTTCATCTGACCACTTCCGTTCGTCTGACTACGTCACTGGTACTTCCTGTTTGAGCGTTTGCAACCATCACTGCAGTTAAGTTGTACTTAAGAGGTATTAGTCACTTTAGTGCACATAGAAACAACAGCATTAATAATTGTATTTATAAATTAGAAAGTGATTCCCCACTTAGCTCTACAGAACAGTAGAGTAATTTAAGACTGTCGCTGCAAGTAGCCATTTACTGGCATCTATTGTGTAACAGTGTTAGAATTCTTATTGCATCAGAAAAACCTTGGAAATAGATGACATTAAAGAAATCAATGTCTCTACTGGCTCTAAGGAAGTGAACAGGACATTTCCTTGGAGGACAGAGGAAGTAAAAAAAAGCTTCTTTGTTGATAAAAAACTATGTTTCGGCCCTTAGCCTTCATCAGGTTGTCTTTCTATTGTCTTTACAGTTAAAACGACATGTCAGCCTATGGCCTTCATCAGGTTGTCTTTCTATTGTCTTTACAGTTAAAACGACATGTGTCAGCCTATGTCCTTCATCAGGTTGTCTTTCTATTGTCTTTACAGTTAAAACGACATGTGTCAGCCTATGGCCTTCATCAGGTTGTCTTTCTATTGTCTTTACAGTTAAAACGACATGTGTCAGCCTATGGCCTTCATCAGGTTGTTTTTCTATTGTCTTTACAGTTAAAACGACATGTGTCAGCCTATGTCCTTCATCAGGTTGTTTTTCTATTGTCTTTACAGTTAAAACAACATGTGTCAGCCTATGTCCTTCATCAGGTTGTCTTTCTATTGTCTTTACAGTTAAAACGACATGTGTCAGCCTATGGCCTTCATCAGGTTGTCTTTCTATTGTCTTTACAGTTAAAACGACATGTGTCAGCCTATGTCCTTCATCAGGTTGTCTTTCTATTGTCTTTACAGTTAAAACGACATGTTTCAGCCTATGGCCTTCATCAGGTTGTCTTTCTATTGTCTTTACAGAGCGAATGAGAGAGACAGACAGAGACAGAGAGAATGAGAGAGAGAGGGAGGGAGGGAGGGAGGGAAAGGAGTGAGAGAGTGAGAGAGAGACATACAGAGAGAGAGAGAGAGAGAGAGAGAGAATGAGAGAGAGACAGAGAGTGAGAGAGAGACAGAGAAAGACAGACAGAGAGAGAGAGAGAGAGAGAGAGGGAGGGAGGGAGGGAGAGAGAGAAAGGAGAGAGAGAGAGAATGAGAAAGACAGAGAGGGAGGGAGGGAGGGAGGGAGGGAGAAAGGAAAGGAAAGAGAGAGTGAGAGAGAGAGACATACAGAGAGAGAGAGAGAGAAAGAGTGTGTGTGTGAGAGAGAGAGAGACAGAGACAGAGAATGAGAAAGACAGAGAGAGAGAGAGAGAGAGGGAGGGAGAGAGAGAAAGAAAGAAAGGAGAGATACAGAGAGAGAGAGATACAGAGAGAGAGAGAGATACAGAGAGAGAGAGAGATACAGAGAGAGAGAGAGACAGAGACAGAGAGAATGAGAGAGAGACAGAGAGAATGAGAGAGAGACAGAGAGTGAGAGAGAGACAGAGAGTGAGAGAGAGACAGAGAGAATGAGAAAGACAGAGAGAGGGAGGGAGGGAGGGAGAGAGAGAGAGAGAGAAAGGAGAGAGAGACAGAGACAGAGACAGAGAGAATGAGAGAGACAGAGAGACAGAGAGAATGAGAGATACAGAGAGAGGGAGGGAGAGAGAGGGAGGGAGAGAGAGAGAGGGAGGGAGAGAGGGAGAGAGAGGGAGGGAGAGAGAGAGAGTGAGAGAGAGAGAGAGAGAGACATACAGAGAGAGGGAGAGAGGGAGAGAGGGAGAGAGGGACGGAGACAAAGACAAAAGGACCCACTGGGCACAGATGCCAATTCAACATCTATTCCACATTCAACACCAATTCAACATCTATTCCACATTGGTTCAATGTAATTTAATTGAAATGATGTGGAAACAACGTTGATTCAACCAGTGTGTGCCCAGTGGGGAGAGAGGAAGGGAGAGAGATAAAGCGAGGGAGAGACAGAGGGAGAGAGGGAGAAAGAGAGGGTTAGGGCCATGCATGTTGCCCTCTCTGTGGCTTGTGTCTCACTTAGTAAGTCAGTAATCAGACCGGTGGCTCTGCGACGGGTAGTTTCGCCTCTGATGTGTAGTGTGTTCAGGTGTTTGAAAGCGCTGCTCGTGCTCAGGCAATCAGTTGCAGCATCCCTCATAGCAATTCAGCTGCCGGGTTGTAAACTAGACGACCATTGCGGCTCTGGCGGGATCAGACAGGCTCAGACATTCAGGTTCCCTACTCACGCTGACATTATGGCTTTATTGTGGTGGGATACGCACTTGAATGAAGATGGGTGAATGGGTGTCATTTCACTGATGCCAGGCTGTGGATGTGTGGAAATGCATCATGTCTCGGGTATAATGTTTGTTTTTTCATCCATTATTTTGAGTGATACATGTAGGAACGTTACCTGCTTTGGTGGCTGTGAAATAAACTGCAATTTACCAGTCTGCAATACACCAGTCTGCAATACACCAGTCTGCAATACACCAGTCTGCAATACACCAGTCTGCAATACACCAGTCTGTAATACACCAGTCTGCAATACACCAGTCTGCAATACACCAGTCTGCAATACACCAGTCTGCAATACACAAGTCTGCAATACACAAGTCTGCAATACACAAGTCTGCAATACACCAGTCAATACACCAGTCTGGTATACACCAGTCTGCAATACACCAGTCTGCAATACACCAGTCTGTAATACACCAGTCTGCAATACACCAGTCTGCAATACACCAGTCTGCAATACACAAGTCTGCAATACACAAGTCTGCAATACACAAGTCTGCAATACACAAGTCTGCAATACACCAGTCTGGTATACACCAGTCTGGTATACACCAGTCTGCAATACACCAGTCTGCAATACACCAGTCTGGTATACACCAGTCTGCAATACACCAGTCAATACACCAGTCTGGTATACACCAGTCTGCAATACACCAGTCTGCAATACACCAGTCTGGTATACACCAGTCTGCAATACACCAGTCTGCAATACACCAGTCTGGTATACACCAGTCTGCAATACACCAGTCAATACACCAGTCTGGTATACACCAGTCTGCAATACACCAGTCTGCAATACACCAGTCTGCAATACACCAGTCTGCAATACACCAGTCTGGTATACACCAGTCTGCAATACACCAGTCTGGTATACACCAGTCTGGTATACACCAGTCTGCAATACACCAGTCAATACACCAGTCTGGTATACACCAGTCTGGTATACACCAGTCTGCAATACACCAGTCTGCAATACACCAGTCTGCAATACACCAGTCTGCAATACACCAGTCTGCAATACACCAGTCTGGTATACATCCGTCTGGTATACACCAGTCTGTAATACACCAATCTGCAATACACCAGTCTGCAATACACCAGTCAATACACCAGTCTGCAATACACCAGTCTGCAATACACCAGTCTGCAATACACCAGTCAATACACCAGTCTGCAATACACCAGTCTGCAATACACCAGTCTGCAATACACCAGTCTGCAATACACCTGTCTGGTATACACCAGTCTGCAATACACCAGTCAATACACCAGTCTGGTATACATCCGTCTGGTATACACTAGTCTGCAATACACCAGTCAATACACCAGTCTGCAATACACCAGTCTGCAATACACCAGTCTGCAATACACCAGTCTGCAATACACCAGTCTGCAATATACCAGTCTGCAATACACCAGTCTGCAATACACCAGTCAATACACCAGTCTGCAATACACCAGACAATACACCAGTCAATTCACCAGTCTGTAATACACCAGTCAATACACCAGTCAATACACCAGTCAATACACCAGTCTGTAATACACCAGTCTGCAATACACCAGTCTGCAATACACCAGTCTGCAATACACCAGTCTGCAATACACCAGTCAATACACCAGTCAATACACCAGTCTGCAATACACCAGTCAATACACCAGTCTGGTATACACCAGTCTGCAATACACCAGTCAATACACCAGTCTGCAATACACCAGTCAATACACCAGTCAATTCACCAGTCAATACACCAGTCTGTAATACACCAGTCTGTAATACACCAGTCTGTAATACACCAGTCAATACACCAGACAATACACCAGTCAATTCACCAGTCTGTAATACACCAGTCAATACACCAGACAATACACCAGTCAATTCACCAGTCTGTAATATACCAGTCAATACACCAGTCAATTCACCAGTCTGTAATACACCAGTCAATACACCAGTCAATTCACCAGTCTGTAATACACCAGTCTGTAATACACCAGTCTGTAATACACCAGTCTGTAATACACCAGTCTGCAATACACCAGTCTGCAATACACCAGTCAATACACCAGTCAATACACCAATCAATACACCAGTCTGCAATACACCAGTCAATTCACCAGTCTGTAATACACCAGTCAATACACCAGTCAATACACCAGTCTGTAATACACCAGTCAATACACCAGACAATACACCAGTCAATTCACCAGTCTGTAATATACCAGTCAATTCACCAGTCTGTAATACACCAGTCAATACACCAGTCAATACACCAGTCAATACACCAGTCAATACACCAGCCTGCAATACACCAGTCTGCAATACACCAGTCTGCAATACACCAGTCTGCAATACACCAGTCTGCAATACACCAGTCTGCAATACACCAGTCTGCAATACACCAGTCTGCAATACACCAGTCTGCAATACACCAGTCTGCAATACACCAGTCTGCAATACACCAGTCTGTAATACACCAGTCTGCAATACACCAGTCTGCAATACACCAGTCTGCAATACACCAGTCAATACACCAGCATTACACTACTTTAGGTCCTGAGCTGTTTGTCGTTCATTTTCCTTAATGAATGAGTCAGTTTGTTGTCAGGTGCTCAGTGTCCTTTAATAGATTTCCAATAGGGCAGAGTGGTGGGGGTCTGTGTGGGTCCATGACTTACTAAAAGCCATCTAGTTAAAGACCACAAGGTCTCTGGTTCCCTAGCTTGTTCTTGTCCATGCACGCACACACACACACCCACACACATGCGCGCACGCACGCACGCGCGCACACACACACGCACGCACGCACACGCACGCACGCACGCACGCACGCACTCACACATGCTCGCACGCGCACGCACCCACACACGCGCCCACACGCGCGCACACACACACACACACACACACACACACACACACACACACACACACACACACACACACACACACACACACACACACACACACACACACACACACACATTGATTTATCAGCCTCTCATATCATATAACTTCTATTTGACATCTGTAGGTTCTACATGTTTCTCCCATTCGACGTTAACCAGAGCGAGAAGGTTAGATAAAAATGTACCCTAGACATGTTATGGGCTGAACTTCTCTGGGGTGGAATTTAAAAAGAAATGCACTCTGGGATTTCACTAGCTATTGTTGAGTCTCCAAGCACCCCGCAGCTAAGAAAAGTATGGCTTGTCAAAATGTTCCTCCTGAGATTTCAGCGTAGGGGACCCCCCCCCCCTTTCTGCCCTGAAATGATGTTCTCCCCTGTTGCCAATGGTGATCTGCACCCAGCTTGTGTTTGTCTGTGTTGGTGTGGTGTTGACAGTCAGACTTCCCAGTCTGGGACTGGGAGTCAGAGAGTATGTCTAAAATGGCACCCTATTCCCTATTCCTCCATAGGGTATGGTCAAACGTAGTGCACTAAAGGGAGTAGGGTGCCTTTTGTGACACCAGAGTGACTGCTCTGAGTCTCTACCCGACTTCCTGTCATGGGCTAGCTCGCTACATCAACCTCCTACTCCTTCTACGGTGTTCCCTGGATGTTACTGCCAAACCGGAGATGCTGCTCTGAGTCTCTACCCGACTTCCTGTCATGGGCTAGCTCGCTACATCAACCTCCTACTCCTTCTACGGTGTTCCCTGGCTGTTACTGCCAAACCGGAGATGCTGCTCTGAGTCTCTACCCGACTTCCTGTCATGGGCTAGCTCGCTACATCAACCTCCTACTCCTTCTACGGTGTTCCCTGGCTGTTACTGCCAAACCGGAGATGCTGCTCTGAGTCTCTACCCGACTTCCTGTCATGGGCTAGCTCGCTACATCAACCTCCTACTCCTTCTACGGTGTTCCCTGGCTGTTACTGCCAAACCGGAGATGCTGCTCTGAGTCTCTACCCGACTTCCTGTCATGGGCTAGCTCGCTACATCAACCTCCTACTCCTTCTACGGTGTTCCCTGGCTGTAACTGCCAAACCAGAGATGCTGCTCTGAGTCTTTCTGAGCAATGAGTGACAGACAGCCCACCACAGAGCTGGGCGTCAGTCTCTCTGTATCTCAAATGGCACCCTATTCCCTGGGTAGTGCGCTACTTTGACCAAGAGCAGTGGAAAACAAGGAACAGTAGTGCACTCTGATGTAAGGAGTAAGGTGTCATTTGGACCGTGGAGTGTACTCTACCACAGGGCTGAGAGTCTGGAGGTAGAGGGACAGTACTCTACCACAGGGCTGAGAGTCTGAAGGTAGAGGGACTGTACTCTACCACAGGGCTGAGAGTCTGACGGTAGAGGGACTGTAGTCTACCACAGGGCTGAGAGTCTGAAGTTAGAGGGACTGTACTCTACCACAGGGCTGAGAGTCTGAAGGTAGAGGGACTGTACTCTACCACAGGGCTGAGAGTCTGAAGGTAGAGGGACTGTATTCTACCACAGGGCTGAGAGTTTGCTGGTAGAGGGACTGTACTCTACCACAGGGCTGAGAGTGTGAATGTAGAGGGACTGTACTCTACCACAGGGCTGAGAGTGAATGAAGAGGGACTGTATTCTACCACAAAGCTGAGAGTCTGAAGGTAGAGGGACTGTACTCTACCACATGGCTGAGAGTCTAAAGGTAGAGGGACTGTACTCTACCACAGGGCTGAGAGTCTGAAGGTAGAGGGACTGTACTCTACCACAGGGCTGAGAGTGAATGAAGAGGGACTGTACTCTACCACAGGGCTGAGAGTCTGAAGGTAGAGGGACTGTACTCTACCACAGGGCTGAGAGTGAAGGTAGAGGGACTGTACTCTACCACAGGGCTGAGAGTCTGAAGGTAGAGGGACTGTATTCTACCACAGGGCTGAGAGTCTGAAGGTAGAGGGACTGTACTCTACCACAGGGCTGAGAGTCTGAAGGTAGAGGGACTGTATTCTACCACAGGGCTGAGAGTGTGTATGTAGAGGGACTGTATTCTACCACAGGGCTGAGAGTGAATGAAGAGGGACTGTATTCTACCACAGGGCTGAGAGTGTGTATGTAGAGGGACTGTACTCTACCACAGGGCTGAGAGTGAATGAAGAGGGACTGTATTCTACCACAGGGCTGAGAGTCTGAAGGTAGAGGGACTATACTCTACCACAAGGCTGAGAGTGTGTATGTAGAGGGACTGTACTCTACCACAGGGCTGAGAGTCTGAAGGTAGAGGGACTGTACTCTACCACAGGGCTGAGAGTCTGAAGGTAGAGGGACTATACTCTACCACAAGGCTGAGAGTGTGTATGTAGAGGGACTGTACTCTACCACAGGGCTGAGAGTCTGAAGGTAGAGGGACTGTACTCTACCACAGGGCTGAGAGTCTGAAGGTAGAGGGACTGTATTCTACCACAGGGCTGAGAGTTTGCTGGTAGAGGGACTGTACTCTACCACAGGGCTGAGAGTGTGAATGTAGAGGGACTGTACTCTACCACAGGGCTGAGAGTGAATGAAGAGGGACTGTATTCTACCACAAAGCTGAGAGTCTGAAGGTAGAGGGACTGTACTCTACCACATGGCTGAGAGTCTAAAGGTAGAGGGACTGTACTCTACCACAGGGCTGAGAGTCTGAAGGTAGAGGGACTGTACTCTACCACAGGGCTGAGAGTGAATGAAGAGGGACTGTACTCTACCACAGGGCTGAGAGTCTGAAGGTAGAGGGACTGTACTCTACCACAGGGCTGAGAGTGAAGGTAGAGGGACTGTACTCTACCACAGGGCTGAGAGTCTGAAGGTAGAGGGACTGTATTCTACCACAGGGCTGAGAGTCTGAAGGTAGAGGGACTGTACTCTACCACAGGGCTGAGAGTCTGAAGGTAGAGGGACTGTATTCTACCACAGGGCTGAGAGTGTGTATGTAGAGGGACTGTATTCTACCACAGGGCTGAGAGTGAATGAAGAGGGACTGTATTCTACCACAGGGCTGAGAGTGTGTATGTAGAGGGACTGTACTCTACCACAGGGCTGAGAGTGAATGAAGAGGGACTGTATTCTACCACAGGGCTGAGAGTCTGAAGGTAGAGGGACTATACTCTACCACAAGGCTGAGAGTGTGTATGTAGAGGGACTGTACTCTACCACAGGGCTGAGAGTCTGAAGGTAGAGGGACTGTACTCTACCACAGGGCTGAGAGTCTGAAGGTAGAGGGACTGTACTCTACCACATGGCTGAGAGTGAATGAAGAGGGACTGTACTCTACCACAGGGCTGAGAGTCTGAAGGTAGAGGGACTGTACTCTACCACAGGGCTGAGAGTGTGTATGTAGAGGGACTGTACTCTACCACAGGGCTGAGAGTCTGAAGGTAGAGGGACTGTACTCTACCACAAGGCTGAGAGTGTGTATGTAGAGGGACTGTACTCTACCACAGGGCTGAGAGTCTGAAGGTAGAGGGACTGTACTCTACCACAGGGCTGAGAGTGTGTATGTAGAGGGACTGTACTCTACCACAGGGCTGAGAGTGTGTATGTAGAGGGACTGTATTCTACCACAGGGCTGAGAGTGTGTATGTAGAGGGACTGTACTCTACCACAGGGCTGAGAGTCTGAAGGTAGAGGGACTGTACTCTACCACAGGGCTGAGAGTGAATGAAGAGGGACTGTACTCTACCACAGGGCTGAGAGTCTGAAGGTAGAGGGACTGTAGTCTACCACAGGGCTGAGAGTCTAAAGGTAGAGGGACTGTACTCTACCACAGGGCTGAGAGTCTGAAGGTAGAGGGACTGTACTCTACCACAGGGCTGAGAGTGAATGAAGAGGGACTGTACTCTACCACAGGGCTGAGAGTCTGAAGGTAGAGGGACTGTACTCTACCACAGGGCTGAGAGTGAAGGTAGAGGGACTGTACTCTACCACAGGGCTGAGAGTCTGAAGGTAGAGGGACTGTATTCTACCACAGGGCTGAGAGTCTGAAGGTAGAGGGACTGTACTCTACCACAAGGCTGAGAGTCTGAAGGTAGAGGGACTGTATTTTACCACAGGGCTGAGAGTGTGTATGTAGAGGGACTGTACTCTACCACAGGGCTGAGAGTGAATGAAGAGGGACTGTATTCTACCACAGGGCTGAGAGTCTGAAGGTAGAGGGACTATACTCTACCACAAGGCTGAGAGTGTGTATGTAGAGGGACTGTACTCTACCACAGGGCTGAGAGTCTGAAGGTAGAGGGACTGTACTCTACCACAGGGCTGAGAGTCTGAAGGTAGAGGGACTGTACTCTACCACATGGCTGAGAGTGAATGAAGAGGGACTGTACTCTACCACAGGGCTGAGAGTCTGAAGGTAGAGGGACTGTACTCTACCACAAGGCTGAGAGTGTGTATGTAGAGGGACTGTACTCTACCACAGGGCTGAGAGTCTGAAGGTAGAGGGACTGTACTCTACCACAGGGCTGAGAGTGTGTATGTAGAGGGACTGTACTCTACCACAGGGCTGAGAGTGTGTATGTAGAGGGACTGTATTCTACCACAGGGCTGAGAGTGTGTATGTAGAGGGACTGTACTCTACCACAGGGCTGAGAGTCTGAAGGTAGAGGGACTGTACTCTACCACAGGGCTGAGAGTGAATGAAGAGGGACTGTACTCTACCACAGGGCTGAGAGTCTGAAGGTAGAGGGACTGTAGTCTACCACAGGGCTGAGAGTCTAAAGGTAGAGGGACTGTACTCTACCACAGGGCTGAGAGTGAATGAAGAGGGACTGTATTCTACCACAGGGCTGAGAGTGAATGAAGAGGGACTGTACTCTACCACAGGGCTGAGAGTGAATGAAGAGGGACTGTATTCTACCACAGGGCTGAGAGTGAATGAAGAGGGACTGTACTCTACCACAAGGCTGAGAGTCTGAAGGTAGAGGGACTGTACTCTACCACAGGGCTGAGAGTTTGACGGTAGAGGGACTGTATTCTACCACAGGGCTGAGAGTGAATGAAGAGGGACTGTGTTCTAGACCTGCCGTTTTCAACTCTCTAGAGACAGCAGGAGCGGTAGAGATACTCTGATTGATCAGCTATGAAAAGCTAACTGACATTTACTCCTGAGGTGCTGACCTGTTGCACCCTCAACAACCACTGTGATTAATTATTATCTGACCCTGCTGGTCATCTATGAACATTTGAACATCTTGGCCATGTTCTGTTATAATCTCCACCCGGCACAGCCAGAAGAGGACTGGCCCACCCCACAGTCTGGTTCCTCTGTAGGTTTTTTCCTAGGTTCTGGCCTTTCTAGGGAGTTTTTCCTAGCCACTGTGCTTCTACATCTGCATTGCTTGCTGTTTGGGGTTTTAGGCTGGGTTTCTGTACAGCACTTTGAGATGTTGGCTGATGTACGAAGAGCTTTATAAATAATTTTGATTTGATTTGATGTATTATTCTACCACATTGAGTCTGAAGGAAGATGGACTGTAGTCTACCCATAATGGGGTAGATGGAGATAGAGGGACTGTAGTCTACCCATAATGGGGTAGATGGAGATAGAGGGACTGTAGTCTACCCATCATGGGGTAGATGGAGATAGAGGGACTGTAATCTACCCATCATGGGGTAGATGGAGATAGAGGGACTGTAATCTACCCATCACGGGGTAAATGAAGGAAGAGTGGCTGTCTCTCATTCTCTCTCACTTACTCCCTCCCTCGCCCCCTCTCTGTCTCTCTCTCTCTCCTCTCTGTACCTGTCTGTTCTGCTCTGTCGGTAATTAGTCCCCCAGTGGGTCCAAACCACCCTGTGGATCTGGTTTAAAGAGTCAACAGCATGTTATGACTAATTGGAAATAACACTTTCACCAGGAGCCCTTTTCTGAGGGAAGATAATGACAGAGGGTTGGCCAGTGAGACGTAGTAGGTGTTATTGTCTGACTTAAGTCATATATGGTACCCTATTCCCTATATAGTGCACTACTTAAGACCTGGGCCATTAGGGAATAGGGTGCCATTTGACCAGGGCCCATAGGGAATAGGGTGCCATTTGACCAGAGCCCATAGGGAATCTGGGGCCATTTGACCAGGGCCCATCGGGAATAGGGTACCATTTGACCAGGGCACATAGGGAATAGGGGCCCATTTGACCAGGGCCCATAGGGAATAGGGTGCCATTTGATCAGGGCCCATAGGGAATATGGGGCCATTTGATCAGGGCCCATAGGGAATATGGGGCCATTTGATCAGGGCCCATAGGGAATAGGGGGCCATTTGATCAGCACCCATAGGGAATAGGGGGCCATTTGACCAGGACACATAGGGAATAGGGTGCCATTTGATCAGCGCCCATAGGGAATAGGGGGCCATTTGACTAGAGACCGGTACTATAATAACCAGTCTCTAGTGTTACTATAATACCAGTCTCTAGTGTTACTATAATACCAGTCTCTGGTGTTACTATAATACCAGTCTCTAGTGTTACTATAATACCAGTCTCTAGTGTTACTACAATACCAGTCTCTAGTGTTACTACAATACCAGTCTCTAGTGTTACTACAATACCAGTCTCTAGTGTTACTATAATACCAGTCTCTAGTGTTACTACCAGTCTCTAGTGTTACTATAATACCAGTCTCTAGTGTTACTACGATACCAGTCTCTAGTGTTACTATAATACCAGTCTCTAGTGTTACTATAATACCAGTATCTAGTGTTACTATAATACCAGTATCTAGTGTTACTATAATACCAGTCTCTAGTGTTACTATAATACCAGTCTCTAGTGTTACTATAATACCAGTCTCTAGTGTTACTACAATACCAGTCTCTAGTGTTACTATAATACCAGTCTCTAGTGGTACTATAATAGCAGTCTCTTTTGTTACTGTAATACCAGTCTCTAGTGTTACTGTAATACCAGTCTCTAGTGTTACTACAATACCAGTCTCTAGTGTTACTACAATACCAGTCTCTAGTGTTACTACCAGTCTCTAGTGTTACTATAATACCAGTCTCTAGTGTTACTACCAGTGCATCTGGTAGTAACTGATCATCTGCATCTACCAATGCATCTTATATCCCACAATGCAATACAATGGCAGGTCAGACAGAAACTGTTTTCCAATGCATCTTATATCCCACAATGCAATACAATGGTAGGTCAGACAGAAACCGTTTTCCAATGCATCTTATATCCCACAATGCAATACAATGGTAGGTCATGGGTAGGTCATATAACCACAAACACAACCACACACATTAGATGTACATTGTGTCATAACTGTGAGAAAGGCCAATACTAGGGTAAATCTTAACTGTATGTTTTAGTAAGTGGAACAGCTACACCCAATATCCATCACAAATGGCACCTAATTCCCTATATAGTGTGCTACTTTCGACCAGAGCCCTTTGTGCAAAGGGAATCGGGTGCCGTTTTGGGATCCAGCCCCCCAAAAACACTGCCTTTTGTAGGTCAGAGGTGTTTTCTTTAAATGTGAAGTACCCTGTAAAAGCCTCGGCCGCGTGGGATGCTGTGAAACAGACAATGTGGTAGTTGAAATGTATCCGTGGCCCTCTATTGAAGGACATGACGGCAATCTAATTCTTGGTTAGTTCTGTCCACACTCCACAGCCCGTTTTCACTCTTCGATCTTGCTTTGATTGAAATGGTTGATTGGATTTTGGCGTACGCCAGCGAAGTGTGGTCAGCAACACTTCTTAAACCACACTGTGAAAATGAATGGCTTAAGATATACCCCACTTAAAGGAAACCTATAGAGCAGGACACTCCTGGCTGTTACAATGAAGCGTCTGACAACTATATATCTAACTGTTGAGGAAGTGCTCAAGTGATGTTAATCTTGACCTTCGATAGAGCTAATGGAATAGAAATAGTACCGCATACTGGACTGCATACATACTGCATACATACTGCATACTGTACTGCATACTGTACTTCATACATACTGCATACTGTACTGCATACATACGGCATACTGGACTTCATACTGTACTGCATACATACTGCACACTGTACTGCACACATACTGCACACATACTGCACACTGTACTGCATACTGGACTGCATACTGGACTGCATACTGGACTGCATACTGTACTTCATACTGGACTGCATACATACTGCATACTGTACTTCATACTGTACTTCATACATACTGCATACTGTACAGCATACATACGGCATACTGTACAGCATACATACGGCACACTGGACTTCATATATACTACATAGTGTACTGCATACATACTGAACTGCATACATACGGCATTCATACTGCATACTGTACTGCATACTGTACTGCTTACATACTTCCTACATACTGTACTGCATACTGCATACTGTACTGCCTACTGTGCTGCTGACATACTAGATAAATAATGCATACATACTGCATAATGTACTGCATAATGTACTGCATAGTGCCTAAGGCACTGCATACATGCTGCATAATGTACTACATACTGCATACTGTACTGTAAACATACTGCAAACGGTATTGCATACATACTGTATACATACTGCATACAGTACTGCATACATATGTAATACATGCTGCATACTGTACTGTATATATACTGCATACATATTATATACTGTACTGCATACATACAGCTTACTGTACTTCATACATACTGCATACTGTACTGCATACATACTGCGTACTGTATGGCATTCTGTACTGCTTACATAATGCATACTGTACTACATACTGCATACTGTACTGCATGCTGACTACTGTACTGCATACATACTGCATACTGAACTGTGTACATACCGCATAATGTACTACATACTGTACTGCATACATACTACATACTGTACTGCATACATACTACATACTGTACTGCATACATACTGCATACTGTACTTCATACATACTACATACTGTACTGCAAACATACTGCATACATACTACATAATATACTGCATATATACTGCATACTGTACTGCAAACATACTGCATACTGTACTTCATACATACTACATACTGTACTTCATACATACTTTATACTGTACTGCAAACATACTGCATACATACTACATAATATACTGCATATATACTGCATACTGCACTTCATACATACTGCATACTGTACTTCATACATACTACATACTGTACTTCATACATACTGCATACTGTACTTCATACATACTGCATACTGTACTGCATTCATACTGCATACTGTACTGCATTCATACTACATACTGTACTGCATACATACTGCATACTGTACTACATACATACTGCATACTGTACTGCATACATACTGCATACTGTACTGCATACATACTGCATACTGTACTGCATTCATACTGCATACTGTACTTCATACATACTACATACTGTACTGCATTCATACTGCATACTGTACTGCATACATACTGCGTACTGTATGGCATTCTGTACTGCTTACATAATGCATACTGTACTACATACTGCATACTGTACTGCATGCTGACTACTGTACTGCATACATACTGCATACTGAACTGTGTACATACCGCATAATGTACTACATACTGTACTGCATACATACTACATACTGTACTGCATACATACTACATACTGTACTGCATACATACTGCATACTGTACTTCATACATACTACATACTGTACTGCAAACATACTGCATACATACTACATAATATACTGCATATATACTGCATACTGTACTGCAAACATACTGCATACTGTACTTCATACATACTGCATACTGTACTTCATACATACTGCATACTGTACTACATACATACTACATACTGTACTTCATACATACTGCATACTGTACTGCATTCATACTGCATACTGTACTGCATTCATACTACATACTGTACTGCATACATACTGCATACTGTACTACATACATACTGCATACTGTACTGCATACATACTGCATACTGTACTGCATACATACTGCATACTGTACTGCATTCATACTGCATACTGTACTTCATACATACTACATACTGTACTGCATTCATACTGCATACTGTACTGCATACATACTGCGTACTGTATGGCATTCTGTACTGCTTACATAATGCATACTGTACTACATACTGCATACTGTACTGCATGCTGACTACTGTACTGCATACATACTGCATACTGAACTGTGTACATACCGCATAATGTACTACATACTGTACTGCATACATACTACATACTGTACTGCATACATACTACATACTGTACTGCATACATACTGCATACTGTACTTCATACATACTACATACTGTACTGCAAACATACTGCATACATACTACATAATATACTGCATATATACTGCATACTGTACTGCAAACATACTGCATACTGTACTTCATACATACTACATACTGTACTTCATACATACTTTATACTGTACTGCAAACATACTGCATACATACTACATAATATACTGCATATATACTGCATACTGCACTTCATACATACTGCATACTGTACTTCATACATACTACATACTGTACTTCATACATACTGCATACTGTACTGCATTCATACTGCATACTGTACTTCATACATACTACATACTGTACTTCATACATACTACATACTGTACTGCAAACATACTGCATACTGTACTTCATACATACTACATACTGTACTTCATACATACTACATACTGTACTGCAAACATACAGCATACATACTACATAATATACTGCATATATACTGCATACTGT
Organism: Oncorhynchus masou masou; assembly: GCF_036934945.1. NCBI lineage: Eukaryota > Metazoa > Chordata > Actinopteri > Salmoniformes > Salmonidae > Oncorhynchus > Oncorhynchus masou. Next base: position 92,201,019 of record NC_088240.1, read on the forward strand.
ACTTCATACATACTACATACTGTACTTCATACATACTGCATACTGTACTACATACATACTACATACTGTACTTCATACATACTGCATACTGTACTGCATTCATACTGCATACTGTACTGCATTCATACTACATACTGTACTGCATACATACTGCATACTGTACTACATACATACTGCATACTGTACTGCATACATACTGCATACTGTACTGCATACATACTGCATACTGTACTGCATTCATACTGCACTTCATACATACTACATACTGTACTGCATTCATACTGCATACTGTACTGCATTCATACTGCATACTGTACTTCATACATACTACATACTGTACTTCATACATACTACATACTGTACTGCAAACATACTGCATACTGTACTTCATACATACTACATACTGTACTTCATACATACTACATACTGTACTGCAAACATACAGCATACATACTACATAATATACTGCATATATACTGCATACTGTACTTCATACATACTGCATACTGCACTTCATACATACTGCATACTGTACTACATACATACTACATACTGTACTTCATACATACTGCATACTGTACTGCATACATACTGCATACTGTACTGCATTCATACTGCATACTGTACTGCATTCATACTGCATACTGTACTGCATACATACTGCTACTGTACTGCATACATACTGCATACTGTACTGAATACATACTGCATACTGTACTGCATACATACTGCATACTGTACTGCATACATACTGCATACTGTACTGCATACATACTGCATACTGTACTGCATACATACTGCATACTGTACTGCATTCATACTGCATACTGTACTGCATTCATACTGCTACTGTACTGCATACATACTGCATACTGTACTGAATACATACTGCATACTGTACTGCATACATACTGCATACTGTACTGCATTCATACTGCATACTGTACTACATACATACTGCATACTGTACTGCATACATACTGCATACTGTACTGCATACATACTGCATACTGTACTGCATTCATACTGCATACTGTACTGCATACTGTACTGCATACATACTGCATACTGTACTTCATACATGCTGAATACTTTAAAACCGCATTTAGAAGAAGACGGACATAACATTACTCTATTAAATTTCCAACAGAAAAAAAAGTGTTGTTGTGATGTTTTGCTTGACCTTGTAGGTTGGTTTCTGCATTCAGTGAAACACGTTGTGACTAAGACGTCCCCGTTTTGTCTTCCCCTCTCAACAGGTTGACAGGATTTCAGATCCCGCCTCCCGTCACCAGCACAGGGTCCATACTTTCACTACGGCTTACCACTGACTTTGCAGTAAGCGCTCATGGATTTAAGATGGCTTATGAAGGTGAGAGAGAAAAAAATTATTCGCTGTTGTTTCTTGTGTGAGAGAGAGAGAGAGAGAGAGAGAGACGGAGGGAGGGAGGGAGGGGGAGGGAGGAGGAGGGAGGGAGGGAGGGAGGGAGGGAGGGAGGGAGGGAGGGAGGGAGGGAGAGAGAGAGAGAGAGAGAGAGAGAGAGAGAGAGAGAGAGTGTGTGTGTGTGACGGTCAAACGACATAACTTTTGTATTCAGTCAAATGATACTCAGAGGTGGTTAAATTATTGTCTTTAGTCTCAAAAAGACCAAAATTTGAATTTGCCTTTAATTAGAAACGTTACATCTCCATGGAAAGTGTATATATACAACATCCTAAACATTTTCTCATTTCATCTCCTGTCTGGCTCATGTATTATGACAACATTTGGTCCCATTGACCCGGATCTCAACATTTCCCCTCTGTCCCAAACCATTTCTCTTTCCAGGGGTGCATATTATATCACACAGCAGATGGTGCAGGGAATTAGCTGAACTAATGGATGTGCTAACTCATCTCTGTCGAGAGCGGTGCAGAAGTCGACAGAAATGCAGGGGCTGTCTAAATATGAAGTATCCCTCTGTGGCAGTAGGTTATGTCTAGGCTCCTCTCCTCTCCTCTCCTCTTCTCTTCTCTCCTCGCTCCTCCTCTCCTCTCCTCTCATCTCCTTTTTTTTCTTCTCTTCTCTTCTCTCCTCGCCTCTCCTCTTCTCTTCTCTCCTCTCATCTCCTCTCCTCTCCTCTCCTTTTTATTTATTCTCTTCTCTTCTCTTCTCTTCTCTCCTCTTCTCTCCTCTCCTCTCACCCCTGCCTCCTTTCTCCCCTATTTCCTTTCTCCCATATTTCCTCTCTAAATGCAGGGGCTGTCTAAATATGAAGTATCCCTCTGTGGCAGTAGGTTATGTCTATGCTCCTCTCCGCTCCGCTCCTCTCCTCTCCTCCTCTCCTCTCCTCTCCTCTCCTCTCACCCCTGCCTCCTTTCTCCCCTATTTCCTCTCTACCCGACCCCCTGTTCTCCTCTTCTGTCCTCTCCTCTCTATCCCCTCTCTACTCTATCCTCTGCCCCCTCTCATTCTTGTGATTTTAGCTCAGTGAGGCTCTTTAGTGACTCAGATATCATTTTAGCTTAGTGATGCTCGCAGTTACTCAGATATGATTTTAGCTCAGTGACGGTCTTAGTGACTCAGATATGATTTTAGCTCAGTGACGGTCTTAGTGACTCATATGATTTTAGCTCAGTGATGGTCTTAGCTACTCAGATATGATTTTATCTCAGTGATGGTCTTAGTTACTCAGATATGATTTTAGCTCAGTGATGGTCTTAGTGACGCAGATATTATTTTAGCTCAGTGGTGCTCACAGAGGCCCTGGTCAAAAGTAGTGCACTATAGAGGGAATAGGGTGCCATTCGGGACACAGGGAGAGGAGATGGAATCTTATTGTGTTCCCTGTCATTCATCCATCGAAGGAGCAGAGAGAAAAACAAGTTTGACTCTCAGTGTGTTTATACTGATTAATGGGTCTCAAACATTCTTCTCCTCTTCTCTCCTCTCCTCTAGTTAATAATGTGTCTCAGGCAGTCCTTTGTCTCCTGTCCTGTCCTCTCCTCTTCTCTAGTTAATAATGTGTCTCAGGCAGTCCCCTGGAGAATGCACAACCTCAACCCTGTTTTAATAGGGAGTGTGCTTCTCATACTGCCCTGAAAACTGTTGTTTTCTGAAGAGATTGGTTAGCTAGCTATACTGATGGACTGTATGTTTTAGTTTTCTGAAAAGATTGGTTAACTAACTATATTTATGGACTGTATATGCTAGTTTTCTGAGGAGATTGGTTAGCTAGCTATATTTATATACTGAATGTGGTAGTTCTCAGAAAATATTGGTTAACCAGTTATATTTATGGACTGTATCTGATAGTTTTCTGAAGAGATTGGTTAGCTAGCTATATTTATATACTGAATGTGGTAGTTTTCAGAAAATATTGGGTAACTAGTTATATTTATGGACTGTATATGCTAGTTTTCTGAAGAGATTGGTTAGCTAGCTATATTTATGGACTGTATATGCTAGTTTTCTGAAGTGATTGGTTAGCTAGCTATATTTATGGACTGTATATGCTAGTTTTCTGAAGAGATTGGTTAGCTAGCGATATTTATGGACTGTATATGTTAGTTTTCTGAAGAGATTGGTTAGCTAGCTATATTTATGTACTGTATATGCTAGTTTTCTGAAGTGATTGGTTAGCTAGCTATACTGATGGAATGTATGTTTTAGTTTTCTGAAAAGATTGGTTAACTAACTATATTTATGGACTGTATATGCTAGTTTTCTGAGGAGATTGGTTAGCTAGCTATATTTATATACTGAATGTTTCAGTTTTGTGAAAAGATTGTTTAACTATATTTATGGACTGTATATGCTAGTTTTCTGAAGAGATTGGTTAGCTAGCTATATTTATGGACTGTATATGCTAGTTTTCTGAAGTGATTGGTTAGCTAGCTATATTTATGGACTGTATATGCTAGTTTTCTGAAGAGTTTGGTTAGCTAGCGATATTTATGGACTGTATATGCTAGTTTTCTGAAGAGATTGGTTAGCTAGCTATATTTATGTACTGTATATGCTAGTTTTCTGAAGTGATTGGTTAGCTAGCTATACTGATGGACTGTATGTTTTAGTTTTCGGAAAAGATTGGTTAACTAACTATATTTATGGACTGTATATGCTAGTTTTCTGAAGAGATTGGTTAGCTAGCTATATTTATATACTGAATGTGGTAGTTCTCAGAAAATATTGGTTAACCAGTTATATTTATGGACTGTATCTGATAGTTTTCTGAAGAGATTGGTTAGCTAGCTATATTTATATACTGAATGTGGTAGTTTTCAGAAAATATTGGTTAACTAGTTATATTTATGGACTGTATCTGATAGTTTTCTGAAGAGATTGGTCAGCTAGCTATATTTATATACTGAATGTTTCAGTTTTGTGAAAAGATTGGTTAACTATATTTATGGACTGTATATGCTAGTTTTCTGAAGAGATTGGTTAGCTAGCTATATTTATGGACGGTATATGCTAGTTTTCTGAAGAGTTTGGTTAGCTAGCAATATTTATGGACTGTATATGCTAGTTTTCTGAAGAGATTGGTTAGCTAGCTATATTTATGGACTGTATATGCTAGTTTTCTGAAGAGATTGGTTAGCTAGCTATATTTATGGACTGTAGATGCTAGTTTTCTGAAGAGATTGGTTAGCTAGCTATATTTATGGACTGTAGATGCAAGTTTTCTGAAGAGTTTGGTTAGCTAGCAATATTTATGGACTGTATATGCTAGTTTTCTGAAGAGATTGGTTAGCTAGCTATACTTATATACTGTATATGCTAGTTTTCTGTAGAGATTGGTTAGCTAGCTATATTTATGGACTGTATATGCTAGTTTTCTGAAGAGATTGGTTAGCTAGCTATATTTATGGACTGCATATGATAGTTTTCTGTAGAGATTGGTTAGCTAGCTATATTTATGGACTGTATATGCTAGTTTTCTGAAGAGATTGGTTAGCTAGCTATATTTATGGACTGCATATGATAGTTTTCTGTAGAGATTGGTTAGCTAGCTATATTTATGGACTGTATATGCTAGTTTTCTGAAGAGATTGGTTAGCTAGCTATAGTTACATACTGTATATGCTAGTTTTCTGTAGAGATTGGTTAGCTAGCTATACTTATAGACTGTAGCTTTGATAAGACGTGTTTCTATCTTGAAGTGTCCGTATTTTAATGGCACCACTGCAGACCTATTATCTACTGTATAAGAGCGAGACGTGTTTTCCTCAGAATAGGTCTCTGGATCACAGTCGATCCATAATGTAAATGTAAATACTTCATGTTTTTGTTGTTGACATCTCAGTGGATGTTGTCTATTGAGTGAAAACTTTCTCTGCGCTGTGTTTACAAGTTGTTTTGCTCTGTGTGTGTGTGTGTGTGTGTGTGTGTGTGTGTGTGTGTGTGTGAGATGAGGGTTGACTAATTCAGCTGCTATGAAACCCCAGCCATTCCCAGCAATGTAGTACAGGGCTCCTGTGGGAGATTTATGTTGCTCAAAACACACACACACACACACACAGTGCCACTCCACACCCTCATATTCTTCAAAGGGCTACACAGTCATTAGCTATACAGGGAAATAAATAGCTCTCCCCCTAGAGAGACCTCTGAGCCAACTACCTCATTTACTTGTTCACATAACTCATACGGTGTTGTCCCAAATGGCACCCTATTCCCTCTGTGTCTCTCCGTGCAACAACGAGCCCTGGTCAAATGTAGTGGACTAGAATTGGAGTTGTGTTCCGTTTGGGTTGCAACCCCTAGTGTTCCGTTTGGGTTGCAGCCCCTAGTGTTCCGTTTGGGTTGCAACCCCTAGTGTTCCGTTTGGGTTGCAACCCCTAGTGTTCTGTTTGGGTTGCAACCCCTAGTGTTCCGTTTGGGGTGCAACCCCTAGTGTTCCGTTTGGGTTGCAGCCCCTAGTGTTCCGTTTGGGTTGCAGCCCCTAGTGTTCCGTTTGGGTTGCAGCCCCTAGTGTTCCGTTTGGGTTGCAGCCCCTAGTGTTCCGTTTGGGTTGCAGCCCCTAGTGTTCCGTTTGGGTTACAGCCCCTAGTGTTCCGTTTGGGTTGCAGCCCCTAGTGTTCCGTTTGGGTTGCAACCCCTAGTGTTCCGTTTGGGGTGCAACCCCTAGTGTTCCATTTGGGTTGCAGCCCCTAGTGTTCCGTTTGGGTTGCAGCCCCTAGTGTTCCGTTTGGGTTGCAGCCCCTAGTGTTCCGTTTGGGTTGCAGCCCCTAGTGTTCCGTTTGGGTTGCAGCCCCTAGTGTTCCGTTTGGGTTGCAGCCCCTAGTGTTCCGTTTGGGTTACAGCCCCTAGTGTTCCGTTTGGGTTGCAGCCCCTATTGTTCCGTTTGGGTTGCAACCCCTAGTGTTCCGTTTGGGGTGCAGCCCCTAGTGTTCCGTTTTGGTTGCAGACCCTAGTGTTCCGTTTTGGTTGCAGACCCTAGTGTTCCGTTTGGGTTGCAACCCCTAGTGTTCCGTTTGGGTTGCAGCCCCTATTGTTCCGTTTGGGTTGCAACCCCTAGTGTTCCGTTTTGGTTGCAGACCCTAGTGTTCCGTTTGGGTTGCAACCCCTAGTGTTCCGTTTTGGTTGCAGACCCTAGTGTTCCGTTTAGTTGCAACCCCTAGTGTTCCGTTTGGGTTACAGCCCCTAGTGTTCCGTTTGGGTTACAGCCCCTAGTGTTCCGTTTGGGTTGCAGCCCCTAGTGTTCCGTTTGGGTTGCAGACCCTTGTGTTCCGTTTGGGTTGCAGACCCTAGTGTTCCGTTTGGGTTACAGACCCTAGTGTTCCGTTTTGGTTGCAGACCCTTGTGTTCCGTTTGGGTTGCAACCCCTAGTGTTCCGTTTGGGTTGCAACCCCTAGTACCACTGAGTTTACTGAGAGGCAAGTCTACTGCTGCTGTTGCTCCTGTTGTACACTTGAAGAGTTTTGTTCCAAATTATCATATCGACCAATTTCTCACATTTGTTGTTGGTTTTTTTTCAACAGAAATGATTGCTTATGGGTACCTTTACGTCGTGTTTGTGTAAAATATTGCTGTCCTCAGATTTGTTCTTATTAATAGATTTTAAGACGTGTATTGAAATGGGTTTTGTTGCAAAAAAAAGCCCACTATATATCCATTGTTGAGATCAAATGAAATGTTCATATCCTGTATATTTGACTGTGATATATGGTTGTCTGAGTATCACCTAGTTATCTTAAGATGAATGTACTAACTCAAAGTCGCTCTGGTTAAGAGTCAAATGACTTAAATGTATTTTCAGTATTTTATATACAGTTCTCATACTACTGTATTGATTCAGTATTTTATATACAGGACTCACACTACTGTATTGATTCAGTATTTTATATACAGGACTCACACTACTGTATTGATTCAGTATTTTATATACAGGACTCACACTACTGTATTGATTCAGTATTTTATATACAGGACTCACACTACTGTATTGATTCAGTATTTTATATACAGGTCTCATACTACTGTATTGATTCAGTATTTTATATACAGGAATCATACTACTATATTGATTCAGTATTTTATATACAGGTCTCATACTACTGTATTGATTCAGTATTTTATATACAGGTCTCATACTACTGTATTGATTCAGTATTTTATAAGTTTTTAAATATTAATGTCACAAATGTATATTTTCCACAGTTAAAAAAAATTAAAAGTATTTATTTGTTACATGTGACAGATATATATTATTACTGTATAAAACCTAGCAGTACTACTGATTTCTCTGAGAGTGAGGCAGATATATATTATTACTGTATAAAACCTAGCAGTACTACTGATTTCTCTGAGAGGGAGGCAGATATATATTATTACTGTATAAAACCTAGCAGTACTACTGATTTCTCTGAGAGTGAGGCAGATATATATTTTTACTCTATAAAACCTAGCAGTACTACTGATTTCTCTGAGAGTGGGGCAGATATATATTATTACTGTGTAAAACCTAGCAGTACTACTGATTTCTCTGAGATAGGCAGATATATATTATTACTGTGTAAAACCTAGCAGTACTACTGATTTCTCTGAGATAGGCAGATATATATTATTACTGTGTAAAACCTAGCAGTACTACTGATTTCTCTGAGAGTGGGGCAGATATATATTATTACTGTATAAAACCTAGCAGTACTACTGATTTCTCTGAGAGTGGGGCAGATATATATTATTACTGTGGAAAACCTAGAAGTACTTCTGATTTCTCTGAGAGGGAGGCAGATATCTAGCGTTTCGAAAACACAACATGATTATTTGTCTTTCTGAAATGAAACGATAAGAATGTAAACAAATCCAGGTCTGTTGTTGAACAACCCCCATGTGCCACGATTCACTAGTGGAAACAACACACCGGTCTATTTCATAATAAACACCCATTTACCAACATTTCTGAAAGTCCATATATCGTCATTTAAAAAAATGTAACTCTTCAATTACAAACTGCAGGTAATGATTTATTCTGTGTTGTAGCTAAATGAAAGGAGAACATCTATTTAGTGTTATTCTGCAGTGTTTGACCAGAAGCATTATGAGCTCATGTACTGCTGGACTGAGCATGGAATTGACCTGATTTTTTCTAAAATCAGGGTTATTTTTTGTTTCCTGTTTGTCATGAAACGTAGCCACGCCCCTCGAGTTATAATGAGTGTTGAAATGAAACGTAGCCACGCCCCTCGAGTTATAATGAGTGTTTATATGAAACGTAGCCACGCCCCTCGAGTTATAATGAGTGTTTATATGAAACATAGCCACGCCCCTCGAGTTATAATGAGTGTTTATATGAAACGTAGCCACGCCCCTAGAGTTATGAGTGTATATATGAAATGTAGCCACGCCCCTCGAGTTATGAGGGTTTAGATGAAACGTAGCCAAGCCCCTCGAGTTATAATGAGTGTTTATATGAAACGTACCCACGCCCCTAGAGTTATAATGAGTGTTTAAATGAAAGGTAGCCACGCCCCTCGAGTTATAATGAGTGTTTATATGAAATGTAGCTACGCCCCTCGAGTTATAATGAGTGTTTATATGAAACATAGCCACGCCCTAGAGTTATAATGAGTGTTTATATGGAACGTAGCCACGCCCCTCGAGTTATAATGAGTGTTTATATGAAACATAGCCACGCCCCTCGAGTTATAATGAGTGTTTATATGAAACACGTTTATATGCGTTTGTTTCAAACTTGGCAAACGTTGCGACTGAAAAATGACTTTCCATATTTCCAGTTTAACATTTGAGCAAAAACAAAAAAAAATTCAGCTTAACTTGAGTCTTCCTTCTGACAGGCCATGTTTGGAATGGCTTCTGTTGGCCAATATAGGAATTAACCAGAAAGAAATGCATAACATTTGTCTTTAACATATTGTCTATCCATCCATTCTTAGACTCTATCACCATATAATGTATTTCAATACACCAAAGGTAATTGAGTCAGAACTGTTATTTTTTTAGCAAAATGCCTGCATTGCTTTAAACTAGAACCATGACCAACCAGTAATGTCACGCCCTGGTCGAAGTATTTTGTGTTTGCCTTCATTTATTTGGTCAGGCCAGGGTGTGGCATGGGTTTTTGTATGTGGTGTGTTTTGTATCGGATTGTAGCTTAGTGGGGTGTTCTAGTTAAGTCTATGGCTGTCTGAAGAGGCAGGTGTTTATCGTTGTCTCTGATTGGGAACCATATTTAGGCAGCCATATTCTTTGAGTGTTTCGTGGGTGATTGTCCTTATGTCCTTAGTGTCCTTGTTCTGTGTTAGTTTACACAAGTTTAGGCTGTTTCGGTTTTCTTTACGTTTATTGTTTTGTAGTGTTTGTGTTTAGTGTGTTTGTCATTAAACATGAATCGTAATCTACACGCCACATTTTGGTCCGATCCTTGTTACACCTCTTCGTCAGAGGAGGAGTTAGAAGAGAAGCGTAACCAGTGAATCATGGTTCCTCTTGGATTGAATGGGGGAATGGGCCGGGCCAGGACTACAGAACTATTCCATACCAGCCATTCCTTTCCCTTTGTGTAGCTGTATACTGTGGAGATAACTTTGAAAAGAGGTTTGAGAAGCTGGTGTGGGGTGGGGTGACACATGCTTGATTCAACATTTCATCAGATTCTGATGCCAACATATTGTGTAGCAGACGGGGTACAGAAATGTGTTTTCATACTTGCCTGTTTGTTGCTAGTTGTTGGCCACTTGACATTGAGCTTGTTATTGAAGATATTCTCTATTCTGTAGTGAATATTCTGTAATAGAATACTCTATTCTGTAGTGAATATTCTGTAATAGAATACTCTATTCTGTAGTGAACATTCTGTAATAGAATACTCTATTCTGTAGTGAATATTCTGTAATAGAATACTCTATTCTGTAGTGAATATTCTGTAATAGAATACTCTATTCTGTAGTGAATATTCTGTAATAGAATACTCTATTCTGTAGTGAATATTCTGTAATAGAATACTCTATTCTGTAGTGAATATTCTGTAATAGAATACTCTATTCTGTAGTGAACATTCTGTAATAGAATACTCTATTCTGTAGTGAACATTCTGTAATAGAATACTCTATTCTGTAGTGAATATTCTGTAATAGAATACTCTATTCTGTAGTGAATATTCTGTAATAGAATACTCTATTCTGTAGTGAATATTCTGTAATAGAATACTCTATTCTGTAGTGAATATTCTGTAATAGAATACTCTATTCTGTAGTGAATATTCTGTAATAGAATACTCTATTCTGTAGTGAATATTCTGTAATAGAATACTCTATTCTGTAGTGAATATTCTGTAATAGAATACTCTATTCTGTAGTGAATATTCTGTAATAGAATACTCTATTCTGTAGTGAATATTCTGTAATAGAATACTCTATTCTGTAGTGAATATTCTGTAATAGAATACTCTATTCTGTAGTGAACTGAATATGACATATTGGTTTCTCTTCTAATGTGTAAAGAGCTATTTTCAAGTGGATTTGTAAACATTGTGATGTGCTGTGAAATGGTTCGATGTGCACATGAACTGTTATACTGTATTGACCCGTTCCTTTTCCAAACAAATACATCTGGTGTTTATAGTTCTACCATGAATCCCTCTGTCGGTTATCATCTAATCATTATAGTTCTACCATTAATCCATCTGGTGATTATAGTTCTACCATTAATCCATCTGTCGGCTATCATCTGATTATAGCTCCACCATTAGTCCATCTGTCGGTTATCATCTAATGATTATAGTTCTACCATTAATCCCTCTGTCGGTTATCATCTGATTATAGTTCCACCATTAATCCATCTGTCGGTTATCATCTAATGATTATAGTTCTACCATTAATCCATCTGGTGATTATAGTTCTACCATTAATCCATCTGTCGGTTATCATCTAATGATTATAGTTCCACCATTAATCCATCTGTCGGTTATCATCTAATGATTATAGTTCCACCATTAATCCATCTGTCGGTTATCATCTGTTATCAGATCAGACTCTTGGACGTGGCAGAAATCCAATCCAAATAAAGACTCCTAGAGGTAATCATAGTGACAGGCAGTCCAGACAGCTAGTGCACACAAGATTTGATTCTGCCTTTGGAGAGATTTATTGATACGAGACAGAAATGTGTCTCCTGCTTTTTACCCATAAACCCCCTTTCCGAGATAAACACACAAAGGCTCCTAGAAGGCTGGAGACGACACGTTGGTAAATACATTTACAAATGACGCGTGAGAACTGTGAACGGGTTGCAGAGAACGAGCAGTGGAAAGTACGACTGTTTCTGTCTCTGCCGGTAAACTTTATGATTTACATTTTCAACGTGTTCTTCACAGACAGCCGTTTCTGTGCTTCTAGGGACGTGTCCCCCCCCCATAAAATGACACCATATTCCCTATGTAGTGCACTGCTTTTAACCAGATTCCTATTGACCTAGGTCAAAAGTAGTGCACTACGTTGGGGAATAGGGGGCCATTTGGGATGCAAACCCCCTTAGTCTGGTTCCAGAATAATTAGCTGAAAGACAGATGGTAAACAAACACAACAATGATAGTATCTACACTCGACTGCAATATGTTTTCTGTCACACTGCTTGACAGAATTAATCCTTTTTAATTTATATCGCACAGCAGTTATGTATGTCTGTTGTTGTTTTAACTGATGTGTGTAATTATTATATTAATTCAGTGCATTGATATTCCACATATTCTACTCTGTCCTCGGTAGCAGTACGTAGACAATTCATTTCAAAAACAATATAACAACACAATTTAAAAAATAAATAAATATATGTATTTCACCTTTATTTAATTAACCAAGGAAGGCTAGTTGAGAACAAGTCCTCATTTACAACTGCGACCTGGCCAAGATAAAGCGTAGCAGTTCGACACACAACAAACAAGAACACAGAGTTACACATGAAATAAACACAACGTACAGTCAATAACACAAAAGAAAAGTCTACATACGGTGTGTGGAAATGGTGTTTCAACTGTTCAGCCTGCGGCTATGGAGCCCTGACCAGTTTCACCAGACATGCTCCCTGATGGGTGTAATTACTATATTCATTCACAGTGCATTGGCATTCAACATATTCTACTCTGTCTACAGTAGCAGTATGTAGACAATTCAACATATTCTACTCTGTCTACAGTAGCAGTACGTAGACAATTCAACATATTCTACTCTGTCTACTGTAGCAGTACATAGACATTCAACATATTCTACTCTGTCTACAGTAGCAGTACATAGACCTTCAACATATTCTACTCTGTCTACAGTAGCAGTACATAGACATTCAACATATTCTACTCTGTCTACAGTAGCAGTACGTAGACATTCAACATATTCTACTCTGTCTACAGTAGCAGTACGTAGACAATTCAACATATTCTACTCTGTCTACTGTAGCAGTACATTGACATTCAACACATTCTACTCTGTCTACAGTAGCAGTACGTAGACATTCAACATATTCTACTCTGTCTACAGTAGCAGTACGTAGACATTCAACATATTCTACTCTGTCTACAGTAGCAGTATGTAGACATTCAACATATTCTACTCTGTCTACTGTAGCAGTACATAGACATTCAACATATTCTACTCTGTCTACAGTAGCAGTACGTAGACAATTCAACATATTCTACTCTGTCTACTGTAGCAGTACATTGACATTCAACACATTCTACTCTGTCTACAGTAGCAGTACGTAGACATTCAACATATTCTACTCTGTCTACAGTAGCAGTACGTAGACATTCAACATATTCTACTCTGTCTACAGTAGCAGTACGTAGACATTCAACATATTCTACTCTGTCTACAGTAGCAGTACGTAGACATTCAACATATTCTACTCTGTCTACAGTAGCAGTATGTAGACATTCAACATATTCTACTCTGTCTACAGTAGCAGTACGTAGACAATTCAACATATTCTACTCTGTCTACTGTAGCAGTACATTGACATTCAACACATTCTACTCTGTCTACAGTAGCAGTACGTAGACATTCAACATATTCTACTCTGTCTACAGTAGCAGTACGTAGACATTCAACATATTCTACTCTGTCTACAGTAGCAGTATGTAGACATTCAACATATTCTACTCTGTCTACTGTAGCAGTACATAGACATTCAACATATTCTACTCTGTCTACAGTAGCAGTACGTAGACAATTCAACATATTCTACTCTGTCTACTGTAGCAGTACATTGACATTCAACACATTCTACTCTGTCTACAGTAGCAGTACGTAGACATTCAACATATTCTACTCTGTCTACAGTAGCAGTACGTAGACATTCAACATATTCTACTCTGTCTACAGTAGCAGTACGTAGACATTCAACATATTCTACTCTGTCTACAGTAGCAGTACGTAGACATTCAACATATTCTACTCTGTCTACAGTAGCAGTATGTAGACATTCAACATATTCTACTTTGTCTACAGTAGCAGTACGTAGACATTCAACATATTCTACTCTGTCTACAGTAGCAGTACATAGACATTCAACATATTCTACTCTGTCTACAGTAGCAGTACGTAGACATTCAACATATTCTACTCTGTCTACAGTAGCAGTACGTAGACATTCAACATATTCTACTCTGTCTACAGTAGCAGTACATAGACATTCAACATATTCTACTCTGTCTACAGTAGCAGTATGTAGACATTCAACATATTCTACTCTGTCTACTGTAGCAGTACGTAGACATTCAACATATTCTACTCTGTCTACTGTAGCAGTACGTAGACAATTCAACATATTCTACTCTGTCTACTGTAGCAGTATATAGACATTCAACATATTCTACTCTGTCTACTGTAGCAGTACATAGACCTTCAACATATTCTACTCTGTCTACAGTAGCAGTACGTAGACAATTCAACATATTCTACTCTGTCTACTGTAGCAGTACATTGACATTCAACACATTCTACTCTGTCTACAGTAGCAGTACGTAGACATTCAACATATTCTACTCTGTCTACAGTAGCAGTACATAGACATTCAACATATTCTACTCTGTCTACAGTAGCAGTGCATAGACATTCAACATATTCTACTCTGTCTACAGTAGCAGTACATAGACATTCAACATATTCTACTCTGTCTACAGTAGCAGTACATAGACATTCAACATATTCTACTCTGTCTACAGTAGCAGTGCATAGACATTCAACATATTCTACTCTGTCTACAGTAGCAGTACGTAGACCTTCAACATATTCTACTCTGTCTACAGTAGCAGTACATAGACATTCAACATATTCTACTCTGTCTACAGTAGCAGTGCATAGACATTCAACATATTCTACTCTGTCTACAGTAGCAGTACGTAGACCTTCAACATATTCTACTCTGTCTACAGTAGCAGTACGTAGACATTCAACATATTCTACTCTGTCTACAGTAGCAGTATGTAATCATTCAACATATTCTACTCTGTCTACAGTAGCAGTACATAGATATTCAACATATTCTACTCTGTCTACAGTAGCAGTACATAGACATTAATTTCTACAACAATATAACAACACAAATCCAGTGGTTTAATTGAGCAAACTGAGTCTTTTACATATTGGGCAGGTGGGCCCAGACTGAGTCTTTTACATATTGGGCAGGTGGGCCCAGACTGAGTCTTTTACATATTGGGCAGGTGGGCCCAGACTGAGTCTTTTACATATTGGGCAGGTGGGCCCAGACTGAGTCTTTTACATATTGGGCAGGTGGGCCCAGACTGAGTCTTTTACATATTGGGCAGGTGGGCCCAGACTGAGTCTTTTAAATATTGGGCAGGTGGGCCCAGACTGAGTCTTTTAAATATTGGGCAGGTGGGCCCAGACTGAGTCTTTTACATATTGGGCAGGTGGGCCCAGACTGAGTCTTTTACATATTGGTCAGGTGGGCCCAGACTGAGTCTTTTACATATTGGGCAGGTGGGCCCAGACTGAGTCTTTTACATATTGGGCAGGTGGGCCCAGACTGAGTCTTTTACATATTGGGCAGGTGGGCCCAGATGTGTCAGAACTCCCATCATTGGATATGACTGTTGTTATTAAACCGGTGGTTCGCTGAAAGGTTTATGGGTTTAACATGTTTAACATTGTATATCACCAATACACACTTTAGTGTACAAAATATTAAGAACACATTCCTAATATTGAGAGAGCAAACATTAATCATATCAATCAAATCAAATGTATTTATAAAGCCCTTCTTACATCAGCCGATGTCACAAAGTGCTGTACAGAAACCCAGACTAAAACCCCAAACAGCAAGCAATGAAGGTGTAGAAGCACGGTGGCTAGGAAAAACTCCCTAGAAAAGGCCAAAACCTAGGAAGAAACCTAGAGAGGAACCAGGCTATGAGGGGTGACTAGTCCTATTCTGGCTGTGCCGGGTGGAGGTTATAACAGAACATGGCCAAGATGTTCTATTGTTCATAGATGACCAGCAGGGTCAGATAATAATTAATCACAGTGGTTGTTGAGGGTGCAACAGGTCAGCACCTCAGGAGTAAATGTCAGTTGGCTTTTCATAGCCGATCATTCAGAGTATCTCTACCGCTCCTGCTGTCTCTAGAGAGTTGAAAACAGCAGGTCTGGGACAGGTAGCACGTCCGGTGAACAGGTCAGAGTTCCATAGCCGCAGGCATAACAGTTGAAACTGGAGCAGCAGCACGACCAGGTGGACTGGAGACAGCAAGGAGTCATCAGGCCAGATAGTCCTGAGGCATGGTCCTCAGGGAGGGGAGGGAGAGAGAATTAGAGGGAGCTTAAATTCATACAGGACACCGGATAAGACAGGAAAATTACACCAGATACAACAGATTGACCCTAGCCCCACGACACATAATCTATTGTAGCATAGATACTGGAGGATGAGACAGGCGGGGTCAGGAGACGCTGTGGCCCTGTCCGATATCCCCGGACAGGGCCAACCTGTGCCGAAGCACCACAAGAGGAATATCTTCAACCACCAACTTACCATCCTGAGACAAGGCCGAGTATAGCCCACGAAGATCTCCCCCACGGCACAAACCCGAGGGGGCACCAACCTGAACAAGAAGATCACATCAGTGACTCAACCCACTCAAGTGACACACCCCTCCTAGGGAAGGCATGGAAGAGCACCAGTAAGCCAGTGACTCAGCCCCTGTAATAGGGTGAGAGGCAGAGAAAACCAGTGGAGAGAGGGGAACTGGCCAAGCAGAGACAGCAAGGGTGGTTCATCGCTCCAGTGCCTTTCCATTTACCTTCACACTCCTGGGCCAGACTGCACTCAATCATAGGACCCACTGAAGAGATGAGTCTTCAATAAAGACTTAAAGGTCGAGCCCGAGTCTGCATTTCTCACATGGGTAGGCAGACCATTCCATAAAAATGGAGCTCTATAGGAGAAAGCCATGCTTCCAGCTGTTTGTTCAGAAATTCTAGGGACAGTAAGGAGGCCTGCGTCTTGTGACCGTAGCGTACACGTAGGTATGTACGGCAGGACCAAATGGGAAAGATAGGTAGGAGCAAGCCCATGTAATGAGTTGTAGGTTAGCAGTAAAACCTTGAAATCAACCCTAGCCTTAACAGGAGACCAGTGTAGAAATGCTAACACTGGAGTAATATGAAAAACAAATGTTGGTTCTAGTCAAGATTCTATCAGCCGTGTTCAGCACTAACTGAAGTTTATTTAGTACTTTATCCGGGTAGCCGGAAAGTAGAGCATTGCAGTAGTCTAATCTAGAAGAGACAAAAGCATGGATAAGCTTTTATGCATCATTTGTTGTCAAAAAAAGAGAGATTTTTGCAATGTTACGTAGATGAAAAAAACCTGTCCTTGAAACATTCTTGAAATGTTCGTCAAAAGAGAGATCAGGGTCCAGAGTAACACTGGGGTCCTTCACAGTTTTTATTTGAGACGACTTTACAACCATCAAGATTAATTGTCAGATCCAACGGAAGATCTCTTTGTTTCTTGGGACCTAGAACTAGCATCCCTGTTTTGTCAGAGTTGTAAAATAAAACATTTGCTGCCATCCACTTCCTTGTCTGAAACACAGGCTTCCAGGGAGGGCAATTTTGGGGCTTCACGATGTTTCATTGAAATGTGCAGCTGTGTGTCGTCCGCATAGTAGTGAAAGTTATGAATGACATCAGCAAGAGGTAGAATATTTAGTGAAAACAATAGTGGTGCTAAAACGGAACCTTGAGGAACACCGAAACTTACAATTGATTTGTCAGAAGACAAACCATCCACAGAGACAAACTGATATCTTTCCGACAGATAAGATCTAAACCAGGCCAGAACTATCTAAACCAGGCCAGAACTTGTCCGTGTAGACCAATTAGGGTTTCCAAACTCTCCAAAAGAAAGTGGCGATCGATGATGTCATAAGCAGCACTAAGGTCTAGGAGCACGAGAACAGATGCAGAGCCTCGGTCTGCATGTCAATCTCTCCTGACTCAAAGTGGAGGAGAGATTGGCTTCGTCACTACTTGTATTTGTGAGAGATATCGACATGTTGAAAGCACAGAGCTGTCTGTTTAAATGACTACCACACAGCTCAGACACCCCATGCATACCCCACAAGACATGCCACCAGAGGTCCCTTCACAGTCCTCAAGTCCAGAACAGACTATGGGAGGCACACAGCACTACATAGAGCCATGACTACATGGAACTCTATTCCACATCATATTTAAAAAACAGATGAAAATACACCTTATGGAACAGCGGGGACTGTGAAGAGACACAAACATAGGCTAAGACACACACACAATAACATACCCACTATACACACACAATAACATACCCACTATACACACATGATAACATACCTACTATACACACATGATGACATACCCACTATACACACATGATAACATACCTACTATACACACACGATAACATACCCACTATACACACATGATAACATACCCACTATACACACACGATAACATACCCACTATACACACACGATAACATACCCACTATACACACACAATAACATACCCACTATACACACACAATAACATACCCACTATACACACACAATAACATACCCACTATACACACACGATAACATACCCACTATACACACACGATGACATACCTACTATACACACATGATGACATACCTACTATACACACACGATAACATACCCACTATACACACACAGTAACATACCCACTATACACACACGATGACATACCCACTATACACACACGATGACATACCCACTATACACACACAGTAACATACCCACTATACACACACGATGACATACCCACTATACACACACGATGACATACCCACTATACACACACGATAACATACCCACTATACACACACAGTAACATACCCACTATACACACACAGTAACATACCCACTATACACACACAGTAACATACCCACTATACACACACAATAACATACCCACTATACACACACAGTAACATACCCACTATACACACACAATAACATACCCACTATACACACACAATAACATACCCACTATACACACACAATAACATACCCACTATACACACACAATAACATACCCACTATACACACACAATAACATACCCACTATACACACACGATAACATACCCACTATACACACACGATAACATACCCACTATACACACACGATAACATACCCACTATACACACACGATAACATACCCACTATACACACACGATAACATACCCACTATACACACACGATAACATACCCACTATACACACACGATAACATACCCACTATACACACACGATAACATACCCACTATACACACACGATAACATACCCACTATACACACACGATAACATACCCACTATACACACACGATAACATACCCACTATACACACACACACGATAACATACCCACTATACACACACACACAGTAACATACCCACTATACACACACACACAGTAACATACCCACTATACACACACAGTAACATACCCACTATACACACACAATAACATACCCACTATACACACACAATAACATACCCACTATACACACACAATAACATACCCACTATACACACACGATGACATACCCACTATACACACACACACAGTAACATACCCACTATACACACACAATAACATACCCACTATACACACACGATAACATACCCACTATACACACACGATGACATACCTACTATACACACATGATGACATACCTACTATACACACACGATAACATACCCACTATACACACACAGTAACATACCCACTATACACACACGATGACATACCCACTATACACACACAGTAACATACCCACTATACACACACAATAACATACCCACTATACACACACGATGACATACCCACTATACACACACGATGACATACCCACTATACACACACGATGACATACCCACTATACACACACGATAACATACCCACTATACACACACGATAACATACCCACTATACACACACGATAACATACCCACTATACACACACGATAACATACCCACTATACACACACACACGATAACATACCCACTATACACACACACACAGTAACATACCCACTATACACACACAGTAACATACCCACTATACACACACAATAACATACCCACTATACACACACAATAACATACCCACTATACACACACGATGACATACCCACTATACACACACACACAGTAACATACCCACTATACACACACACACAGTAACATACCCACTATACACACACAGTAACATACCCACTATACACACACAATAACATACCCACTATACACACACGATGACATACCCACTATACACACACGATGACATACCCACTATACACACACGATGACATACCCACTATACACACACGATAACATACCCACTATACACACACGATAACATACCCACTATACACACACGATAACATACCCACTATACACACACACACAGTAACATACCCACTATACACACACAGTAACATACCCACTATACACACACAGTAACATACCCACTATACACACACAATAACATACCCACTATACACACACAATAACATACCCACTATACACACACAATAACATACCCACTATACACACACGATGACATACCCACTATACACACACACACAGTAACATACCCACTATACACACACAATAACATACCCACTATACACACACGATAACATACCCACTATACACACACGATAACATACCCACTATACACACACGATAACATACCCACTATACACACACGATGACATACCTACTATACACACATGATGACATACCTACTATACACACACGATAACATACCCACTATACACACACAGTAACATACCCACTATACACACACGATGACATACCCACTATACACACACAGTAACATACCCACTATACACACACAATAACATACCCACTATACACACACGATGACATACCCACTATACACACACGATGACATACCCACTATACACACACGATGACATACCCACTATACACACACGATGACATACCCACTATACACACACGATGACATACCCACTATACACACACGATGACATACCCACTATACACACACAGTAACATACCCACTATACACACACAGTAACATACCCACTATACACACACAGTAACAAACCCACTATACACACACAATAACATACCCACTATACACACACAGTAACATACCCACTATACACACACAGTAACATACCCACTATACACACACAGTAACATACCCACTATACACACACAATAACATACCCACTATACACACACAATAACATACCCACTATACACACACAATAACATACCCACTATACACACACAATAACATACCCACTATACACACACAATAACATACCCACTATACACACACAATAACATACCCACTATACACACACGATAACATACCCACTATACACACACGATAACATACCCACTATACACACACGATAACATACCCACTATACACACACGATAACATACCCACTATACACACACGATAACATACCCACTATACACACACGATAACATACCCACTATACACACACACATATACACACACACACAGTAACATACCCACTATACACACACAGTAACATACCCACTATACACACACAGTAACATACCCACTATACACACACGATGACATACCCACTATACACACACGATGACATACCCACTATACACACACGATGACATACCCACTATACACACACGATAACATACCCACTATACACACACGATAACATACCCACTATACACACACGATAACATACCCACTATACACACACACACAGTAACATACCCACTATACACACACAGTAACATACCCACTATACACACACAGTAACATACCCACTATACACACACAATAACATACCCACTATACACACACAATAACATACCCACTATACACACACAATAACATACCCACTATACACACACGATGACATACCCACTATACACACACACACAGTAACATACCCACTATACACACACAATAACATACCCACTATACACACACGATAACATACCCACTATACACACACGATAACATACCCACTATACACACACGATAACATACCCACTATACACACACGATAACATACCCACTATACACACACGATAACATACCCACTATACACACACGATGACATACCTACTATACACACATGATGACATACCTACTATACACACACGATAACATACCCACTATACACACACAGTAACATACCCACTATACACACACGATGACATACCCACTATACACACACAGTAACATACCCACTATACACACACAATAACATACCCACTATACACACACGATGACATACCCACTATACACACACGATGACATACCCACTATACACACACGATGACATACCCACTATACACACACGATGACATACCCACTATACACACACGATGACATACCCACTATACACACACAGTAACATACCCACTATACACACACAGTAACATACCCACTATACACACACAGTAACAAACCCACTATACACACACAATAACATACCCACTATACACACACAGTAACATACCCACTATACACACACAGTAACATACCCACTATACACACACAATAACATACCCACTATACACACACAATA
Source organism: Oncorhynchus masou masou (assembly GCF_036934945.1). NCBI lineage: Eukaryota > Metazoa > Chordata > Actinopteri > Salmoniformes > Salmonidae > Oncorhynchus > Oncorhynchus masou. Next base: position 92,223,640 of record NC_088240.1, read on the forward strand.
ACATACCCACTATACACACACAATAACATACCCACTATACACACACGATAACATACCCACTATACACACACGATAACATACCCACTATACACACACGATAACATACCCACTATACACACACGATAACATACCCACTATACACACACGATAACATACCCACTATACACACACGATAACATACCCACTATACACACACGATAACATACCCACTATACACACACGATAACATACCCACTATACACACACGATAACATACCCACTATACACACACGATAACATACCCACTATACACACACGATAACATACCCACTATACACACACACACGGTAACATACCCACTATACACACACACACGGTAACATACCCACTATACACACACACACGGTAACATACCCACTATACACACACACACGGTAACATACCCACTATACACACACACACAGTAACATACCCACTATACACACACAGTAACATACCCACTATACACATACAATAACATACCCACTATACACACACGATGACATACCCACTATACACACACACACAGTAACATACCCACTATACACACACAATAACATACCCACTATACACACACAATAACATACCCACTATACACACACAATAACATACCCACTATACACACACGATAACATACCCACTATACACACACGATAACATACCCACTATACACACACACACAGTAACATACCCACTATACACACACACACAGTAACATACCCACTATACACACACGATAACATACCCACTATACACACATGATAACATACCCACTATACACACATGATAACATACCCACTATACACACATGATAACATACCCACTATACACACACATGATAACATACCCACTATACACACACATGATAACATACCCACTATACACACACATGATAACATACCCACTATACACACACAGTAACATACCCACTATACACACACAGTAACATACCCACTATACACACACAGTAACATACCCACTATACACACACAATAACATACCCACTATACACACACAATAACATACCCACTATACACACACAATAACATACCCACTATACACACACAATAACATACCCACTATACACACACACACAATAACATACCCACTATACACACACACACAATAACATACCCACTATACACACACACACAATAACATACCCACTATACACACACACACAATAACATACCCACTATACACACACACACAATAACATACCCACTATACACACACACACAATAACATACCCACTATACACACACACACAATAACATACCCACTATACACACACACACAATAACATACCCACTATACACACACACACAATAACATACCCACTATACACACACACACAATAACATACCCACTATACACACACACACAATAACATACCCACTATACACACACACACAATAACATACCCACTATACACACACACACAATAACATACCCACTATACACACACACACAATAACATACCCACTATACACACACACACAATAACATACCCACTATACACACACAGTAACATACCCACTATACACACACAATAACATACCCACTATACACACACAATAACATACCCACTATACACACACACACAATAACATACCCACTATACACACAGTAACATACCCACTATACACACACAATAACATACCCACTATACACACACAATAACATACCCACTATACACACACAATAACATACCCACTATACACACACAATAACATACCCACTATACACACATATACACATTGATTTTGTGTTGTAGATATGTGGTAGTGGAGTATGGGCCTGAAGGCACACACCTAATGTTTTATGAAATCTGTTATGAATGTATTGCTGTATAATTGTATAACTGCCTTCATTTAGCTGGATCCCTGGAAGAGTAGCTGGCTGCCTTGGCAGGAACTAATGGGGATCCATAATAAACCCCAGGAAGAGTAGCTGCTGCCTTGGCAGGAACTAATGGGGATCCATAATAAACCCCAGTAAGAGTAGCTGGCTGCCTTGGCAGGAACTAATGGGGATCCATAATAAACCCCAGGAAGAGTAGCTGCTGTCTTGGCAGGAACTAATGGGGATCCATAATAAACCCCAGGAAGAGTAGCTGCTGCCTTGACAGGAACTAATGGGGATCCATAATAAACCCCAGGAAGAGTAGCTGCTGCCTTGGCAGGAACTAATGGGGATCCATAATAAACCCCAGGAAGAGTAGATGCTGCCTTGGCAGGAACTAATGGGGATCCATAATGAACCCCAGGAAGAGTAGCTGCTGCCTTGACAGGAACTAATGGGGACCCATAATGAACCCCAGGAAGAGTAGCTGCTGCCTTGACAGGAACTAATGTGGACCCATAATGAACCCCAGGAAGAGTAGCTGCTGCCTTGACAGTAACTAATGGGGATCCATAATAAACCCCAGGAAGAGTAGCTGCTGCCTTGGCAGGAACTAATGGGAATCCATAATAAACCCCAGGAAGAGTAGCTGCTGCCTTGACAGAACTAATGGGGATCCATAATATACCCCAGGAAGAGTAGCTGCTGCCTTGACAGGAACTAATGGGGATCCATAATAAACCCCAGGAAGAGTAGCTGCTGCCTTGACAGGAACTAATGGGGATCCATAATATACCCCAGGAAGAGTAGCTGCTGCCTTGACAGGAACTAATGGGGATCCATAATAAACCCCAGGAAGAGTAGCTGCTGCCTTGACAGGAACTAATGGTGATCCATAATAAACCCCAGGAAGAGTAGCTGCTGCCTTGGCAGGAACTAATGGGGATCCATAATAAACCCCAGGAAGAGTAGCTGCTGCCTTGGCAGGAACTAATGGGGATCCATAATAAACCCCAGGAAGAGTAGCTGCTGCCTTGGCAGGAACTAATGGGGATCCATAATAAATACAAATACAGTTGTGTCAAGTTGGCTGGATGCCCATTGGGTGGTGGACCATTCGTCATACACACAGGAAACTATTGAGTGTGAAAAACGCAGCAGCGTTTCAGTTCTTGACACAAACTGGTGCGCATGGCACATACTAACATACCCCGTTCAAAGGCTATTAAATATTTTGTCTTGCTCGTTCACCACAAATCCTTCTTTAACCTGTCTCCTCCCCTTCACCTACACTGATTGAAGTGGATTTAGTGACATTCTCTCTATCTGTGTTCCAGAGTTAAGGAGTAGTGTCTGTGGTAACATTCTGTCTGTGTTCCAGAGTTAAGGAGTAGTGTCTGTGGTAACATTCCCTCTGTCTGTGTTCCAGAGTTAAGGAGTAGTGTCTGTGGTAACATTCTGTCTGTGTTCCAGAGTTAAGGAGTAGTGTCTGTGGTAACATTCTGTCTGTGTTCCAGAGTTAAGGAGTAGTGTCTATGGTAACATTCCCTCTGTGTTCCAGAGTTAAGGAGTAGTGTCTGTGGTAACATTCCCTCTGTGTTCCAGAGTTAAGGAGCAGTGTCTGTGGTAACATTCTGTCTGTGTTCCAGAGTTAAGGAGCAGTGTCTGTGGTAACAATCTGTCTGTGTTCCAGAGTTAAGGAGTAGTGTCTGTAGTAACATTCCCTCTGTGTTCCAGAGTTAAGGAGTAGTGTCTGTGGTAACATTCCCTCTGTGTTCCAGAGTTAAGGAGCAGTGTCTGGTAACATTCTGTCTGTGTTCCAGAGTTAAGGAGTAGTGTCTGTGGTAACATTCCCTCTGTCTGTGTTCCAGAGTTAAGGAGCAGTGTCTGTGGTAACATTCTGTCTGTGTTCCAGAGTTAAGGAGTAGTGTCTGTGGTAACATTCTGTCTGTGTTCCAGAGTTAAGGAGTAGTGTCTGTGGTAACATTCTGTCTGTGTTCGAGTTAAGGAGTAGTGTCTGTGGTAACATTCTGTCTGTGTTCCAGAGTTAAGGAGTAGTGTCTGTGGTAACATTCCCTCTGTCTGTGTTCCAGAGTTAAGGAGTAGTGTCTGTGGTAACATTCCCTCTGTCTGTGTTCCAGAGTTAAGGAGTAGTGTCTGTGGTAACATTCCCTCTGTCTGTGTTCCAGAGTTAAGGAGTAGTGTCTGTGGTAACATTCTGTCTGTGTTCCAGAGTTAAGGAGTAGTGTCTGTGGTAACATTCTGTCTGTGTTCCAGAGTTAAGGAGTAGTGTCTGTGGTAACATTCCCTCTGTCTGTGTTCCAGAGTTAAGGAGTAGTGTCTGTGGTAACATTCCCTCTGTCTGTGTTCCAGAGTTAAGGAGTAGTGTCTGTGGTAACATTCCCTCTGTGTTCCAGAGTTAAGGAGTAGTGTCTGTGGTAACATTCTGTCTGTGTTCCAGAGTTAAGGAGTAGTGTCTGTGGTAACATTCCCTCTGTGTTCCAGAGTTAAGGAGTAGTGTCTGTGGTAACATTCTGTCCTGTGTTCCAGAGTTAAGGAGCAGTGTCTGTGGTAACAGTCCCTCTGTGTTCCAGAGTTAAGGAGTAGTGTCTGTGGTAACATTCCCTCTGTGTTCTAGAGTTAAGGAGTAGTGTCTGTGGTAACATTCTGTCTGTGTTCCAGAGTTAAGGAGTAGTGTCTGTGGTAACATTCCCTCTGTGTTCCAGAGTTAAGGAGTAGTGTCTGTGGTAACATTCCCTTTGTGTTCCAGAGTTAAGGAGTAGTGTCTGTGGTAACATTCCCTCTGTGTTCCAGAGTTAAGGAGCAGTGTCTGTGGTAACATTCTGTCTGTGTTCCAGAGTTAAGGAGCAGTGTCTGTGGTAACATTCTGTCTGTGTTCCAGAGTTAAGGAGTAGTGTCTGTGGTAACATTCCCTCTGTCTGTGTTCCAGAGTTAAGGAGTAGTGTCTGTGGTAACATTCCCTCTGTCTGTGTTCCAGAGTTAAGGAGTAGTGTCTGTGGTAACATTCCCTCTGTCTGTGTTCCAGAGTTAAGGAGTAGTGTCTGTGGTAACATTCTGTCTGTGTTCCAGAGTTAAGGAGTAGTGTCTGTGGTAACATTCCCTCTGTGTTCCAGAGTTAAGGAGTAGTGTCTGTGGTAACATTCTGTCTGTGTTCCAGAGTTAAGGAGTAGTGTCTGTGGTAACATTCCCTCTGTGTTCCAGAGTTAAGGAGTAGTGTCTGTGGTAACATTCTGTCCTGTGTTCCAGAGTTAAGGAGCAGTGTCTGTGGTAACAGTCCCTCTGTGTTCCAGAGTTAAGGAGTAGTGTCTGTGGTAACATTCCCTCTGTGTTCTAGAGTTAAGGAGTAGTGTCTGTGGTAACATTCTGTCTGTGTTCCAGAGTTAAGGAGTAGTGTCTGTGGTAACATTCCCTCTGTGTTCCAGAGTTAAGGAGTAGTGTCTGTGGTAACATTCCCTTTGTGTTCCAGAGTTAAGGAGTAGTGTCTGTGGTAACATTCCCTCTGTGTTCCAGAGTTAAGGAGCAGTGTCTGTGGTAACATTCTGTCTGTGTTCCAGAGTTAAGGAGCAGTGTCTGTGGTAACATTCTGTCTGTGTTCCAGAGTTAAGGAGTAGTGTCTGTGGTAACATTCTGTCTGTGTTCCAGAGTTAAGGAGTAGTGTCTGTGGTAACATTCCCTCTGTGTTCCAGAGTTAAGGAGTAGTGTCTGTGGTAACATTCTGTCTGTGTTCCAGAGTTAAGGAGCAGTGTCTGTGGTAACATTCCCTCTGTGTTCCAGAGTTAAGGAGCAGCGCCTGTGGGAACCCTGGTGTTCCACCTAAAGGCATCCTAAACGGAACACAGTTCAACACCGGGGACACGATCCACTACAGGTGTGTGACGGGCTACGTGTTGGACGGTCACTCCCTCCTTACCTGTGTCCTCAACACAGGCAATATGGCCGTCTGGGACTTCCCTGTCCCCATCTGCAGAGGTGAGACTGGCTTTAATAACATGGTGCGTGTCCCCAATGGCACCCTATTCCCTACATAGTGAAATACTTGTAACTACAGCCCTATAGGCCCTGGTCTTAAGTAGGGCACTATATAGGGAATGAGGTTACATTTGGGACTCAAAACATGATTCCTCCTTATTGACACAGTGTGATTGGTCCGCGGGCTTTTATTTCTTTCTCGATTGGCTCTTGAATCAAGTCTAATCCAGTTTTCCATTTGTCTTGTTTGACGTTGTGACAATGAACCAGGATGAAATTCCAGCACACTATTTATTGAATCTTGGTTGTTCCACAGAAAATATAATGTTCTCTAATACCGTCACTGTTCTCCGGGTCGCTTTGCAATCTGACTTCCTGTTTATCTGTAAAGAGCCACAGGCTTTTGATCCTTTGTGGTTCTGAATTGAGTTTGGTTGGAATTCTACCATAGAAGAATGTAATGTGTTTTCTCTCAGGGTGTTTACTGAGACTATATCTGACTGGCACCAGCAGTGGTGTAATGAACTTAGGTAAAAATACTTTAAAGTACTACTTAAGTAGTTTTATGGGGTATTTATACTTCTACTTTCCTATTTATATTTTTGGCAACTTTTACTTTTACTTCACTACATTCCTAAAGAAAATAAAGTACTTTTATGACTCCTTACATTTTCCCCTGACAGCCAAAAGTACTTGTTACATTTTGACAGGAAAATGGTCAAATTTTACACACTTATCAAGAGAACATCCCTGGTCCATCCCTACTGCCTCTGATCTGGCAGACTCACTAAACACGAATGCTTTTTTTGTAAATGATGTCTGAGTGTTGGAGTGCTCCCCTGGCTATCTGTCAATAAAAAAACTTGAAAATTGTACCGTCTGGTTTGCTTAATATAAAGGAATTTGAAATGATTTATACGTTTACATTTGAGACTTAAGTATATATTTAGCAATTCCATTTTACTTTTGATACTTAATAAGTATATTTAAAACCAAATACTTTTTGACTTTTACTAAAGTAGTATTTTACTTGGTGACTTGCAATTTTACTTGAGTCATTTTCTATTAAGGTATCTATACTTTTACTCAAGTAGGACAATCGAATACTTTTTCCCACCACTGAGTATGTCCTATGTGCATCCCAAATGGACACTCTATTCCCTATTTAGTGCACTACTTTTCACCAGGGCCCATAGGGTCGAAAGTAGTGGCCTATTTAGGGAATACGGTGCCCTTTGGGACACGATCACTACCCTATGCACTTAAAGATGCAGGTTATACGGGTGGCTACAGGAGCAGACTGAAATAGTCATCATAGACACTCATTTATGACATCATAGACACTCATTTATGACATCATAGACACTCATTTATGACATCATAGATACTCATTTATTTATGGGGGGGAAAAAATTAAATTTCTCCACATAGAAAGGTTCGCCTATCAATCCCGTCAACGAATAGTTCGGGATCTGACTTGTTATCTCGATCAGTCCACAAGTATACAGTGGTAGCCTCATGTTGATACGCTAGACAGCAGTTCACTGCAGGAGACATTATTACATTGACTCTCCTAACTCATGACCTTATCAATCACTTATTCTGCACTAACATATTATAAACAACATACTAGGTCCTAGGATATTTACTGACTAAATTCCCTTTCACTTTATTTCACCAACTAGTAGTATTGCATCTATCGTTTTTGGAGCCTGTGAGTAGTTGCCATGAGTTTCCCACAGCGTTGGTTCAGTGTGCTGCTGTCTAACCAACCCTAGGACCCCAGACTCAGACCACATATGTTGTCTCTCTCTTAGAGGAAAAGCCAAATCAAGCTCCTCTTTAATGATAATCTGTTGCCCCAGTAGAATGCCAAAGAAAACATAACCACCAAACCACTGTGCAATCTGACTGCACTGAGAGGAGGAGATGAGGAATCAAGAGTAGAGGAGAGGAGGAGAAAGAGAGGAGAAGATAGGAGAGGAGGACAAGAGAGGAGAGAAGAAGATAGGAGAAGAGAGGAGGGAGGAGAAGAGAAGAGAAGATATGAAAGGAGGAGAAGAGAGGAGGGGAGAGGAGGAGAAGAAGAAGAGAGGAGAGGAGGAGAAGAAGAGAGGAGAGGAGTAGAGGAGAAGAAGAGAGGAGAGGAGTAGAGGAGAGGAGGAGAAGAAGAGAGGATAGGAGGAGGAGAAGAAGAGAGGAGAGGAGTAGAGGAGGAGAAGAGAAGAGAGGAGGAGAAGAAGAGAGGAGAGGAGTAGAGGAGGAGAAGAAGAGAGGAGAGGAGGAGAGGAGAGGAGGAGAAGAAGAGAGGAGAAGAGGAGAAGAAGAGAGGAGAGGAGGAGAAGAAGAGAGGAGAGGAGGAGAAGAAGAGAGGAGAGGAGGAGAAGAAGAGAGGAGTAGAGGAGGAGAGGAAGAGAAGAGAGGAGGAGAAGAAGAGAGGAGAGGAGGAGAAGAAGAGAGGAGAGGAGTAGAGGAGGAGAAGAGAAGAGAGGAGGAGAAGAAGAGAGGAGAGGAGTAGAGGAGGAGAAGAAGAGAGGAGAGGAGTAGAGGAGGAGAAGAGAAGAGAGGAGGAGAAGAAGAGAGGAGAGGAGGAGAAGAGAGGAGAGGAGGAGAAGAAGAGAGGAGAGGAGGAGAAGAAGAGAGGAGAGGAGGAGAAAAAGAGAGGAGAGGAGGAGAAGAAGAGAGGAGAGGAGGAGAAGAAGAGAGGAGAGGAGGAGAAGAAGAGAGGAGAGGAGGAGAAGAAGAGAGGAGAGGAGGAGAAGAGAGGAGTATAGGAGGAGAGGAAGAGAAGAGAGGAGGAGAAGAAGAGAGGAGAGGAGGAGAAGAAGAGAGGAGAGGAGTAGAGGAGGAGAAGAAGAGAGGAGAGGAGGAGAGGAAGAGAGGAGAGGAGGAGAAGAAGAGAGGAGAGGAGGAGAAGAAGAGAGGAGAGGAGTAGAAGAAGGGAGGAGAGGAGTAGAAGAAGAGGAGAGGAGTAGAGGAGGAGAAGAAGAAGAGGAGAAGAGGAGAAGAAGAAGAGGAGAAGAAGAGAGGAGAGGAGGAGAAGAGAGAAGAGAGGAGGAGAAGAGAGAAGAGAGAAGAGAGGAGGAGAAGAGAGAAGAGAGGAGGAGAAGAAGAGAAGAGAGGAGGAGAAGAAGAGAGGAGAGGAGGAGAAGAAGAGAGGAGAGGAGGAGAAGAAGAGAGGAGAGGAGTAGAAGAAGAGAGGAGAGGAGTAGAAGAAGAGGAGAGGAGTAGAGGAGGAGAAGAAGAAGAGGAGAAGTGAGGAGAGGAGGAGGGAGGAGAAGAGAGGAGAAGAAGAGAGGAGAGGAGTAGAGGAGGAGAAGAAGAGAGGAGAGGAGTAGAGGAGGAGAAGAAGAGAGGAGAGGAGGAGAAGAGCGGAGAGGAGGAGAGGAGAAGAAGAGAGGAGAGGAGGAGAGGAGGAGAAGAAGAGAGGAGAGGAGTAGAGGAGGAGAGGAAGAGAAGAGAGGAGGAGAAGAAGAGGAGAGGAGGAGAAGAAGAGAGGAGAGGAGGAGAAGAAGAGAGGAGAGGAGGAGAAGAGAGGAGAGGAGGAGAAGAAGAGAGGAGAGGAGGAGAAGAAGAGGAGAGGAGGAGAAGAAGAGGAGAGGAGGAGAAGAAGAGAGGAGAGGAGGAGAAGAAGAGAGGAGAGGAGAAGAAGAAAGGAGTAGAGGAGGAGAGGAAGAGAAGAGAGGAGGAGAAGAAGAGAGGAGAGGAGGAGAAGAAGAGAGGAGAGGCGGAGAGGAGGAGAGGAAGAGAAGAGAGGAGGAGAAGAAGAGGAGAGGAGGAGAAGAAGAGAGTAGAGGAGTAGAAGAAGAGAGGAGAGGAGTAGAAGAAGAGGAGAGGAGTAGAGGAGGAGTAGAGGAGGAGAAGAAGAAGAGGAGGAGGGAGGAGAGGAGGAGGGAGGAGAAGAGAGGAGAAGAAGAGAGGAGAGGAGTAGAGGAGGAGAAGAAGAGAGGAGAGGAGTAGAGGAGGAGAAGAAGAGAGGAGAGGAGGAGAAGAGCGGAGAGGAGGAGAGGAGAAGAAGAGAGGAGAGGAGGAGAGGAGGAGAAGAAGAGAGGAGAGGAGTAGAGGAGGAGAAGAAGAGAGGAGAGGAGTAGAGGAGGAGAAGAGAAGAGAGGAGGAGAAGAAGAGAGGAGAGGAGGAGAGGAGAGGAGGAGAAGAAGAGAGGAGAAGAGGAGAAGAAGAGAGGAGAGGAGGAGAAGAAGAGAGGAGAGGAGGAGAAGAAGAGAGGAGAGGAGGAGAAGAAGAGAGGAGAGGAGAAGAAGAGAAGAGAAGAGAGGAGGAGAAGAAGAGAGGAGAGGAGGAGAAGAAGAGAGGAGAGGAGTAGAGGAGGAGAAGAGAAGAGAGGAGGAGAAGAAGAGAGGAGAGGAGGAGAAGAGGAGAAGAAGAGAGGAGAGGAGTAGAGGAGGAGAAGAGAAGAGAGGAGAAGGAGAAGAAGAGAGGAGAGGAGGAGAAGAAGAGAGGAGAGGAGGAGAAGAAGAGAGGAGAGGAGGAGAAGAAGAGAGGAGAGGAGGAGAAGAGAGGAGAGGAGGAGAAGAGAGGAGTAGAGGAGGAGAGGAAGAGAAGAGAGGAGGAGAAGAAGAGAGGAGAGGAGGAGAAGAAGAGAGGAGAGGAGTAGAGGAGGAGAAGAAGAGAGGAGAGGAGGAGAGGAAGAGAAGAGAGGAGGAGGAGAAGAAGAGAAGAGAGGAGAGGAGGAGAAGAGAGGAGAGGAGGAGAAGAGAGGAGAGGAGGAGAAGAGAGGAGAAGGAGAAGAAGAGAGGAGAGGAGGAGAAGAAGAGAGGAGAGGAGGAGAAGAAGAGAGGAGAGGAGGAGAAGAAGAGAGGAGAGGAGGAGAAGAGAGGAGTAGAGGAGGAGAGGAAGAGAAGAGAGGAGGAGAAGAAGAGAGGAGAGGAGGAGAAGAGAGGAGAGGAGGAGAGGAAGAGAGGAGAGGAGGAGATGAAGAGAAGAGAGGAGGAGATGAAGAGAAGAGAGGAGGAGAAGAAGAGAGGAGAGGAGGAGAAGAAGAGAGGAGAGGAGGAGAAGAAGAGAGGAGAGGAGTAGAAGAAGAGAGGAGAGGAGTAGAAGAAGAGGAGAGGAGTAGAGGAGGAGAAGAAGAAGAGTAGAAGTGAGGAGAGGAGAGGAGGAGAAGAGAGGAGGAGAAGAGAGGAGTAGAGGAGGAGAGGAAGAGAAGAGAGGAGGAGAAGAAGAGAGGAGAGGAGGAGAAGAAGAGAGGAGAGGAGTAGAGGAGGAGAAGAAGAGAGGAGAGGAGGAGAGGAAGAGAAGAGAGGAGGAGAAGAAGAGAAGAGAGGAGGAGAAGAAGAGAGGAGAGGAGGAGAAGAGAGGAGAGGAGGAGAAGAGAGGAGAGGAGGAGAAGAAGAGAGGAGAAGGAGAAGAAGAGAGGAGAGGAGGAGAAGAAGAGAGGAGAGGAGGAGAAGAAGAGAGGAGAGGAGGAGAAGAAGAGAGGAGAGGAGGAGAGGAAGAGAAGAGAGGAGGAGAAGAAGAGAGGAGAGGAGTAGAGGAGGAGAAGAAGAGAGGAGAGGAAGAGAAGAGCGGAGAGGAGGAGAGGAGAAGAAGAGAGGAGAGGAGGAGAGGAGGAGAAGAAGAGAGGAGAGGAGTAGAGGAGGAGAGGAAGAGAAGAGAGGAGGAGAAGAAGAGAGGAGAGGAGGAGAAGAAGAGAGGAGAGGAGGAGAAGAAGAGAGGAGAGGAGGAGAAGAAGAGAGGAGAGGAGAAGAGAGGAGTAGAGGAGGAGAGGAAGAGAAGAGAGGAGGAGAAGAAGAGAGGAGAGGAGGAGAAGAAGAGAGGAGAGGAGTAGAGGAGGAGAAGAAGAGAGGAGAGGAGGAGAAGAAGAGAGGAGAGGAGGAGAGGAGGAGAGGAAGAGAAGAGAGGAGGAGAAGAGAGGAGAGGAGGAGAAGAAGAGAGGAGAGGAGGAGAAGAAGAGAGTAGAGGAGTAGAAGAAGAGAGGAGAGGAGTAGAAGAAGAGGAGAGGAGTAGAGGAGGTGAAGAAGAAGAGGAGAAGTGAGGAGAGGAGGAGGGAGGAGAAGAGAGGAGAAGAAGAGAGGAGAGGAGTAGAGGAGGAGAAGAGAGGAGAGGAGTAGAGGAGGAGAAGAAGAGAGGAGAGGAGGAGAAGAGCGGAGAGGAGGAGAGGAGAAGAAGAGAGGAGAGGAGGAGAGGAGGAGAAGAAGAGAGGAGAGGAGTAGAGGAGGAGAGGAAGAGAAGAGAGGAGGAGAAGAAGAGAGGAGAGGAGGAGAAGAAGAGAGGAGAGGAGTAGAGGAGGAGAAGAAGAGAGGAGAAGTGAGGAGAGGAGGAGAAGAAGAGAGGAGAGGAGGAGAGGAGGAGGGAGGAGAAGAGAGGAGAAGTGAGGAGAGGATTAGAGTAGAAGAAGAGAGGAGAAGAGTAGAGGAGGAGAAGAGGGAGATCCACTGCTGCCACTGGCAGGCTGTTCACGGCGCTGGAGCCTGAAATACTTTTTAAATGGGAAATTGGTGCAACATATGCTGGTGAATTGACAGCTTAGAAGTGGTAAAAAGCTGCAGATTGAGGTTTGAGGAGTTGTCTGAGACATAGGCTTGGAGCCCAAATGCCACCCTATTCAGTATAAAGGGGCCCATAGGGCTCTGGTCAAAAGTAGTGCACTATATAGTGAATAGGGTGCCATTTAGGGTGTACGGTACATAGAGCGTTATCTTCTCTCACTCGCCGCAGCACATTCCTTTCAGGTCAACGCAGTGCGGACAGTGCTGCTTTGGACAATCATCTCCTCCTCCTGCTCTCCTCATTTCCTATTCCTCCTCATATCCTCTCCTCCTCCTACTCTTCTCCTCCTCTCCTCCTCACCTCCTGTGCTCTCCTACTGTCCTCATCTGCTCCCCTGTCCTCCTGTCCTCCTGTCCCCTTGTCTTCCTCTCCTCTCTCTCTCTCTCTCTCTCTCTCTCTCTCTCTCTCTCTCTCTCTCTCTCTCTCTCTCTCTCTCTCTCTCTCTCTCTCTCTCTCTCCTCTCCTCTCCTCTCCTCTCCTCTCCTCTCCTCTCTCTCTCCCCTCTCCTCTCTCCTCTCCTCTCCTCTCCTCTCCTCTCGTCATAGAGTGGTGTTCTGTCTGTGGATTCTCTGAATAGCCAGATACTTCTTTGATCTTACTTCTTCTGAGAATCTGCCCATTCCCTCTTGATGTCTGACTGCTTCCAACACCACACTACGCCTACTCCATCCCTTCATCCATCCCTTCAACCTTCTCCTCCTCCTCTCCTCCGTTCCTTTTCCTCTCTCCTCCCTGTTCTCCTCCTCTCCTCTGTCCCTTCTCCTCCTGTCCTCCCTATTCTCCTCCTCTTCTCTGTCCCCTCTCCTCTGTCCCTTCTCCTCCTCTCCTCCCTGTTCTCCTCCTCTCCTCTGTCCCTTCTCCTCCTCTCCTCCCTGTTCTCCTCCTCTCCTCCCTGTTCTCCTCCTCTCCTCCCTGTTCTCCTCCTCTCCTCTGTCCCTTCTCCTCCTCTCCTCCCTGTTCTCCTCCTCTCCTCTGTCCCCTCTGTCCCCTCCTCTGTCCCTTCTCCTCCTCTCCTCCCTGTCCCTTCTCCTCCTCTCCCTCTGTCCCTTCTCCTCCTCCTCCTCTCCCCCTGTTCTCCTCCTCTCCTTCTCCTCCCCCTCTCCTCTGTCCCTTCTCCTCTCTCCTCCCCCTCCTCTCCTCCCCTTCTCCTCCTCTCCTCCCTGTTCTCCTCCTCTCCTTCTCCTCCTCTCCCTCTGTCCCCTCCCTCTGTCCCTTCTCCTCCTCTCCTCCCTGTTCTCCTCCTCTCCTCTGTCCCTTCTCCTCCTCCCTCCTCCCTGTTCTCCTCCTCTCCTTCTCCTCCTCTCCTCTGTCCCCTCTCCTCTGTCCCTTCTCCTCCTCTCCTCCCTGTTCTCCTCCTCTCCTTCTCCTCCTCTCCTCTGTCCCTTCTCCTCCTCTCCTCTGTCCCTTCTCCTCCTGTCCTCCCTGTTCTCCTCCTCTCCTCTGTCCCCTCTCCTCTGTCCCTTCTCCTCCTCTCCTCCCTGTTCTCCTCCTCTCCTTCTCCTCCTCTCCTCTGTCCCCTCTCCTCTGTCCCTCCCTCCTCCCTCCCTGTTCTCCTCCTCTCCTTCTCCTCCTCTCCTCTGTCCCTTCTCCTCCTCTCCTCCCTGTCTCCTTCTCCCTCCCTCCTCCCTCTGTCCCCTCTCCTCTGTCCCTTCTCCTCCCTCCTCCCTGTTCTCCTCCCTGTTCTCCTCCCTCCTCCCTCTGTCCCTTCTCCTCCTCTCCTCTGTCCCTTCTCCTCCTGTCCTCCCTGTTCTCCTCCTCTCCTCTGTCCCCTCTCCTCTGTCCCTTCTCCTCCTCTCCTCCCTGTTCTCCTCCTCTCCTTCTCCTCCTCTCCTCTGTCCCCTCTCCTCTGTCCCTTCTCCTCCTCTCCTCCCTGTTCTCCTCCTCTCCTCTGTCCCTGTTCTCCTCCTCTCCTCCCTGTTCTCCTCCTCTCCTTCTCCTCCTCTCCTCTGTCCCCTCTCCTCTGTCCCTTCTCCTCCTCTCCTCCCTGTTCTCCTCCTCTCCTTCTCCTCCTCTCCTCCCTGTTCTCCTCCTCTCCTCTGTCCCTTCTCCTCCTCTCCTCCCTGTTCTCCTCCTCTCCTTCTCCTCCTCTCCTCTGTCCCCTCTCCTCTGTCCCTTCTCCTCCTCTCCTCCCTGTTCTCTCAGTCGGTCTCCAACCTCGTAGACATACAAATAGGCTGATGCGTTGGGTGTGTGTCTAAATGTCTACCACTGTGCTCTGAGCACAGCAGGGTCCAAGTGAAAGTACAGCAAACCGGAGCACGGAGGGCACTTCTCCAATACATACTCCAGTTTGTACATATTCTGAAGCGTACATCGACGCTGCAACGAAAAGTATGTACAGAATTACGGAAAAGAAATTACGCAACATTTCTAGAAATCAGTTATCTCAGCTGAAGTGAGAAGAAATACACTCCGACTTCGAGAATGAAATGTTGACTATTCACATCTCATATGTTGCCTGACTTCAATATGTTATCTTTATATGTTAATAAATACATGCTGTATACATAAAAAAAAACACATTTACCTGCCTATAATACCCACTGTAGATTGTGTAGATCGCAAGCCAATTGTAAGTCAATAGGGTTAGCTATTACAACTGGGTACTAGTACTGCTAGTTAGCCACAGAGAATTGTTAGCTAGCTAGCTACCCACAAAGACTTGACATCTACCTTGGATAACATTAGTTTTAAGTAATTTTTGTTAAAACTATCTGGGTTAGCTACATTATTACGATTCACATATAGCTAGCTGATAGTTATGAAGTAAAACGTTTTGCTTTGTGTGCATGTCATGTTTCATCTCTATTGCCGTTGTCCTGGCTGGAAGAAGGTTAAATGAACTGGTAAGTCCATAGTAAGTCAATACGGTGTCGTGGGAAATTCTTACACAGGGAAACTCAAAGTCAATCTTAAATGAATCATTGTTTTATCACCAGTTAACTGAAGAGGTTCCAACAAACTTTATGCACCGTAGTGAACGTCTGTCAGGTAGTGAGGTAATACAGTAGGGGGAGGGGCAGAGTGAGGTAATACAGTAGGGGAGGAGAGGAGCAGCTTGAGGTAATACAGTAGGGGGGAGGAGCAGCGTGAGGTAATACAGTAGGGGGAGGGGCAGCGTGAGGTAATACAGTAGGGGGAGGGGCAGCGTGTGGTAATACAGTAGGGGGAGGAGCAGCGTGAGGTAATACAGTAGGGGGAGGAGCAGCGTGAAGTAATACTGTAGGGGGAGGTGCAGCGTGAGGTAATACAGTAGGGGAGGAGCAGCGTGAGGTAATACAGTAGGGGGAGGAGCAGCGTGAAGTAATACAGTAGGGGGAGGAGCAGCGTGAGGTAATACAGTAGGGGGAGGAGCAGCGTGAGGTAATACAGTAGGGGGGAGGCGGAGCGTGAGGTAATACAGTAGGGGGGAGGCGGAGCGTGAGGTAATACAGTAGGGGGAGGAGCAGCGTGAGGTAATACAGTAGGGGGAGGGCAGCGTGAGGTAATACAGTAGGGGGAGAAGCAGCGTGAGGTAATACAGTAGGGGGGAGGAGCAGTGTGAGGTAATACAGTAGGGGAGGTGCAGCGTGAGGTAATACAATAGGGGGAGAAGCAGCGTGAGGTAATACAGTAGGGGGAGGAGCAGTGTGAGGTAATACAGTAGGGGAGGTGCAGCGTGAGGTAATACAGTAGGGGGAGGTGCAGCGTGAGGTAATACAGTAGGGGGGAGGAGCAGCGTGAGGTAATACAGTAGGGGGAGGAGCAGCGTGAGGTAATACGGTAGGGGGAGGAGCAGCGTGAGGTAATACAGTAGGGGAGGAGCAGCGTGAGGTAACACAGTAGGGGGAGGAGCAGCGTGAGGTAATACAGTAGGGGGAGGAGCAGCGTGAGGTAATACAATAGGGGAGGAGCAGCGTGAGGTAATACCGTAGGGGGAGGGCAGCGTGAGGTAATACAGTAGGGGGAGGAGCAGCGTGAGGTAATACAGTAGGGGGAGGAGCAGTGTGAGGTAATACAGTAGGGGAGGTGCAGTGTGAGGTAATACAGTAGGGGGAGGTGCAGCGTGAGGTAATACAGTAGGGGGAGGAGCAGCGTGAGGTAATACAGTAGGGGAGGAGCAGCGTGAGGTAATACAGTAGGGGGAGGAGCAGCGTGAGGTAATACAGTAGGGGAGGAGCAGCGTGAGGTAAAACAGTAGGGGGAGGAGCAGCGTGAGGTAATACAGTAGGGGGAGGAGCAGCGTGAGGTAATACAGTAGGGGGGAGGAGCAGCGTGAGGTAATACAGTAGGGGGAGGAGCAGCGTGAGGTAATACAGTAGGGGGAGGAGCAGCGTGAGGTAATACAGTAGGGGGAGGGGCAGAGTGAGGTAATACAGTAGGGGAGGAGAGGAGCAGCTTGAGGTAATACAGTAGGGGGGAGGAGCAGCGTGAGGTAATACAGTAGGGGGAGGGGCAGCGTGAGTTAATACAGTAGGGGGAGGGGCAGCGTGTGGTAATACAGTAGGGGGAGGAGCAGCGTGAGGTAATACAGTAGGGGGAGGAGCAGCGTGAGGTAATACTGTAGGGGAGGTGCAGCGTGAGGTAATACAGTAGGGGAGGAGCAGCGTGAGGTAATACAGTAGGGGGAGGAGCAGCGTGAGGTAATACAGTAGGGGGAGGAGCAGCGTGAGGTAATACAGTAGGGGGAGGAGCAGCGTGAGGTAATACAGTAGGGGGAGGAGCAGCGTGAGGTAATACAGTAGGGGAGGCGGAGCGTGAGGTAATACAGTAGGGGGGAGGCGGAGCGTGAGGTAATACAGTAGGGGGGAGGAGCAGCGTGAGGTAATACAGTAGGGGGAGGGCAGCGTGAGGTAATACAGTAGGGGGAGAAGCAGCGTGAGGTAATACAGTAGGGGGGAGGAGCAGTGTGAGGTAATACAGTAGGGGAGGTGCAGCGTGAGGTAATACAATAGGGGGAGAAGCAGCGTGAGGTAATACAGTAGGGGGGAGGAGCAGTGTGAGGTAATACAGTAGGGGAGGTGCAGCGTGAGGTAATACAGTAGGGGGAGGTGCAGTGTGAGGTAATACAGTAGGGGGGAGGAGCAGCGTGAGGTAATACAGTAGGGGGAGGAGCAGCGTGAGGTAATACAGTAGGGGGAGGAGCAGCGTGAGGTAATACAGTAGGGGAGGAGCAGCGTGAGGTAACACAGTAGGGGGAGGAGCAGCGTGAGGTAATACAGTAGGGGGAGGAACAGCATGAGGTAATACAATAGGGGAGGAGCAGCGTGAGGTAATACCGTAGGGGGAGGGCAGCGTGAGGTAATACAGTAGGGGGGAGGAGCAGTGTGAGGTAATACAGTAGGGGAGGTGCAGTGTGAGGTAATACAGTAGGGGGAGGTGCAGCGTGAGGTAATACAGTAGGGGGGAGGAGCAGCGTGAGGTAATACAGTAGGGGGGAGGAGCAGCTTGAGGTAATACAGTAGGGGAGGAGCAGCGTGAGGTAATACAGTAGGGGGAGGAGCAGCGTGAGGTAATACAGTAGGGGAGGAGCAGCGTGAGGTAATACAGTAGGGGGAGGAGCAGCGTGAGGTAATACAGTAGGGGAGGAGCAGCGTGAGGTAATTCAGTAGGGGGAGGAGCAGCGTGAGGTAATACAGTAGGTGGAGGAGCATCGTGAAGTAATACAGTAGGGGGAGATGCAGCGTGAGGTAATACAGTAGGGGGAGGAGCAGCGTGAGGTAATACAGTAGGGGAGGTGCAGTGTGAGGTAATACAGTAGGGGAGGTGCAGTGCGAGGTAATACAGTAGGGGGAGGAGCAGCGTGAGGTAATACAGTAGGGGAGGAGCAGCGTGAGGTAATACAGTAGGGGGAGGAGCAGCGTTAGGTAATACAGTAGGGGAGGAGCAGCGTGAGGTAATACAGTTGGGGGAGGAGCAGCGTGAGGTAATACAGTAGGGGGAGGAGCAGCGTGAGGTAATACAGTAGGGGGGAGGAGCAGCGTGAGGTAATACAGTAGGGGGAGGAGCAGCGTGAGGTAATACAGTAGGGGGAGGAGCAGCGTGAGGTAATACAGTAGGGGGAGGAGCAGCGTGAGGTAATACAGTAGGGGAGGTGCAGCGTGAGGTAATACAGTAGGGGGAGGTGCAGCGTGAGGTAATACAGTAGGGGGAGGAGCAGCGTGAGGTAATACAGTAGGGGGAGGTGCAGCGTGAGGTAATACAATAGGGGGTAGGAGCAGCGTGAGGTAATACAGTAGGGGGAGGAGCAACATGAGGTAATACAGTAGGGGGAGGAGCAGCGTGAGGTAATACAGTAGGGGGAGGTGCAGCGTGAGGTAATACAGTAGGGGGGAGGAGCAGCGTGAGGTAATACAGTAGGGGGAGGAGCAGCGTGAGGTAATACAGTAGGGGGGAGGAACTTCTCAAATGTAATACTCAATGTGTTCTCCACACTCTCATCCTCTCAAGAACATACTCAATAGAACTTCTAAATGTTCAGGTATGTTTTGAGGGATGGTGGATGGAGATCGGCAGGAGAAAATACTATTATTAGATATTAAGAAACAACTATAGTCTTTCCTCCTGCCATTCCCCATCCATCAGCCTTCAAAACATCCCTGAACATTTAGCCTTCATGTTTTGAGAATGTGTAGATGAGACACATTGTTGTCAGTGCTCTCTCTCTCTCTCTCTCTCTCTCTCTCTCTCTCTCTCTCTCTCTCTCTCTCTCTCTCTCTCTCTCTCTCTCTCTCTCTCTCTCTCTCTCTCTCTCTCTCTCTCTCTCTCTCTCTCTCTCTCTCTCTCTCTCTCTCTCTCTCTCTCTCTCTCTCTCTCTGTCCCCCCTCAATTTCTGTCAAACAGCATATGAATATTCAAATTGAGACATGTTGATGGGGATGTGACTAACATAGTTGCCTAACACCTTGATGTTGCTATTTTAAGGTTCCCCAATCCCTAATTCACAAATTCCGTTCATATTGCTGCATATTATTTCACTGAATCAGGTACCATTCAGATTAATAATCCATCTAATCTGATTCATGAGGAGAATATCTATTTCTATGCATTTATTGATGCCTGGATTATAGATGTATGACTGTATAGTAGTGTTTCTCAGTCCTGGATTATAGATGTATGACTGTATATTAGTGTTTCTCAGTCCTGGATTATAGATGTATGACTGTATAGTAGTGTTTCCCAGTCCTGGATTATAGATGTATGACTGTATAGTAGTGTTTCTCAGTCCTGGATTATAGATGTATGACTGTATAGTAGTGTTTCCCAGTCCTGGATTATAGATGTATGACTGTATAGTAGTGTTTCCCAGTCCTGGATTATAGATGTATGACTGTATAGTAGTGTTTCCCAGTCCTGGATTATAGATGTATGTATAGTAGTTTCTCAGTCCTGGATTATAGATGTATGACTGTATAGTAGTGTTTCCCAGTCCTGGATTATAGATGAATGACTGTATAGTAGTGTTTCCCAGTCCTGGATTATAGATGTATGACTGTATAGTAGTGTTTCCCAGTCCTGGATTATAGATGTATGACTGTATGGTAGTGTTTCTCAGTCCTGGTCCTGGATTATAGATGTATGACTGTATAGTAGTGTTTCTCACTCCTGGATTATAGATATATGACTGTATAGTAGTTTCCCAGTCCTGGATTATAGATGTATGACTGTATAGTAGTTTCCCAGTCCTGGATTATAGATGTATGACTGTATAGTAGTGTTTCTCAGTCCTGGATTATAGATGTATGACTGTATAGTAGTTTCCCAGTCCTGGATTATAGATGTATGACTGTATAGTAGTGTTTCCCAGTCCTGGATTATAGATGTATGACTGTATAGTAGTGTTTCCCAGTCCTGGATTATAGATGTATGACTGTATAGTAGTGTTTCTCAGTCCTGGATTATAGATGTATGACTGTATAGTAGTTTCCCAGTCCTGGATTATAGATGTATGACTGTATAGTAGTTTCCGAGTCCTGGATTATAGATGTATGACTGTATAGTGGTGTTTCTCAATCCTGGTCCTGGATTATAGATGTATGACTGTATAGTAGTGTTTCCCAGTCCTGGATTATAGATGTATGACTGTATAGTAGTGTTTCTCAGTCCTGGATTATAGATGTATGACTGTATAGTAGTTTCCCAGTCCTGGATTATAGATGTATGACTGTATAGTAGTGTTTCCCAGTCCTGGTCCTGGATTATAGATGTATGACTGTATAGTAGTGTTTCCCAGTCCTGGATTATAGATGTATGACTGTATAGTAGTGTTTCTCAGTCCTGGATTATAGATGTATGACTGTATAGTAGTGTTTCCCAGTCCTGGATTATAGATGTATGACTGTATAGTAGTGTTTCTCAGTCCTGGATTATAGATGTATGACTGTATAGTAGTTTCCCAGTCCTGGATTATAGATGTATGACTGTATAGTAGTGTTTCCCAGTCCTGGTCCTGGATTATAGATGTATGACTGTATAGTAGTGTTTCTCAGTCCTGGATTATAGATGTATGACTGTATAGTAGTGTTTCCCAGTCCTGGATTATAGATGTATGACTGTATAGTAGTGTTTCCCAGTCCTGGATTATAGATGTATGACTGTATAGTAGTGTTTCTCAGTCCTGGATTATAGATGTATGACTGTATAGTAGTGTTTCTCAGTCCTGGATTATAGATGTATGACTGTATATTAGTGTTTCTCAGTCCTGGATTATAGATGTGTGACTGTATAGTAGTGTTTCTCAGTCCTGGTCCTGGATTATAGATGTATGACTGTATAGTAGTGTTTCTCAGTCCTGGATTATAGATGTATGACTGTATATTAGTGCTTCTCAGTCCTGGATTATAGATGTATGACTGTATAGTAGTGTTTCTCAGTCCTGGATTATAGATGTATGACCGTATAGTAGTGTTTCCCAGTCCCAGTCCTGGATTATAGATGTATGACTGTATAGTAGTGTTTCCCAGTCCTGGATTATAGATGTATGACTGTATAGTAGTGTTTCTCAGTCCTGGATTATAGATGTATGACTGTATAGTAGTGTTTCTCAGTCCTGGATTATAGATGTATGACTGTATAGTAGTGTTTCCCAGTCCTGGTCCTGGATTATAGATGTGTGACTGTATAGTAGTGTTTCCCAGTCCTGGATTATAGATGTATGACTGTATAGTAGTGTTTCCCAGTCCTGGATTATAGATGTATGACTGTATAGTAGTGTTTCCCTGTCCTGGATTATAGATGTATGACTGGACACTTATTTCAACTTTATTTTCTTTTAAGCCTGGTGGTTAGAGCGTTGGACTGGTAACCAAAAGGTTGCAATTCCAAACCCCCGAGCTGACAAGGTACAAATCTGTCGTTCTGCCCCTGAACAGGCAGTTAACCCACTGTTCCTCGGCCGTCATTGAAAATAAGAATTTGTTCTTAACTGACTTGCCTAGTTAAATAAAGGTCAAATAAAAAGACTAACCTTCTATAAGAAATGTGCTAAACACCATATTTTTTACAGTCTAAATGTAATTTTAATGTTCAAAAAATATTGAATGGAAAATTATCTTAACATTATAATGAATAACGTAAAATAAATAATAACTTCAATATACATTAAATAACCTCTTCAAAACAAAATAAATGAACATTTAACATCTATAGAATGATATAACAAACAAAATAATAAAATCAGCAGTAGATTGTTGAACTAAGTATAAGTACCAACTGGAGCGGCAGGGTAGCCTAGTGGTTAGAGTGTAGAGGTGGTAGGGTAGCCTAGTGGTTAGAGTGTAGAGGGGGCAGGGTAGCCTAGTGGTTAGAGTGTAGAGGGGGCAGGGTAGCCTAGTGGTTAGAGTGTAGAGGCGGCAGGGTAGCCTAGTGGTTAGATTGTAGAGGGGGCAGGGTAGCCTAGTGGTTAGAGTGTAGAGGCGGCAGGGTAGCCTAGTGGTTAGAGTGTAGAGGAGGCAGGGTAGCCTAGTGGTTAGAACGTTGGACTAGTAACCGAAATGTTGCAAGTTCAAATCCCGAGCTGACAAGGTACAAATCTGTCGTTCTGCCCCTGAACAGGCAGTTAACCCACTGTTCCTCGGCCGTCATTGAAAATAAGAATTTGTTCTTAACTGACTTGCCGCGTTAAATAAAGGTAAAAAAACAACAAAAACTAGACAATAAGCAGCTGTAAAGGTGGAAATTGAAAATGGAAGGCAAAATGGAAGAGAAAAGGCCCCATGGTGGCGCTAGAGGAAAGGTCAAGAGGTCACCAAATCAACAGCTTTCTTCCACTTGTGGTCTTGATTGTGAACAACAGATTTTATGGTCAATCCAGCCATTACTTTGAGATATATCTTGTTCTCAGTCTTAATTCTCAGCCTGTGGGCATCATGTGTGTCGTGATCCTATACCCATAGCCATTCAACAGGTATCACAGGTCCCTGCTCAGCCTTACTCACCAAGAGCCCAGCGCTGAGCCTTCTTGCGAGCAAAGTTCCTGATCAAGTCTTTGAAGTCCAGCTTTCTAGCTAACGGACTTTCAATGGACAGCATGACAACACTGCAAAGCCTGTCCTGGGACATAGTGGACCTCTAATAGTTGTTTAATCAGTTTCAGCTGACTGAAAGCTCTCTCACCAGCAACAGTCCCAGGCAGTGTGCAAAACATGTACACTTCTCCCAAAATGCTTTGCAGCAGCATCTTACTAATTTCATTCAGGAGACCAAGAGGGGACAAGTTAGGAGAGGAGAGTGTCAGCATATACAGTGTTCAGGAGACCAAGAGGGGACAGGTTAGAGGGGAAGTGTCAGCATATACAGTGTTCAGGAGACCAAGAGGGGAAAGTGACAGCATATACAGTGTTCAGGTGTTCAGGAGACCAAGAGGGGACAGGATAGAGGGGAAGTGTCAGCATATACAGTGTTCAGGAGACCAAGAGGGGAAAGTGACAGCATATACAGTGTTCAGGAGACCAAGAGGGGAAAGTGACAGCATATACAGTGTTCAGTTGTCTTACTTCACTATGAAACTCAGGTGTAACATCTCTAGAATACTTAATGATCAGTGGTTGGCACCCAGAGGGGACTTTATCCTCACTAATCTGATCAACTTTCAGAACAAAAGAAAATTCTTCTACAATTTTTTTGCAGTGGTGTGGAATCTAGTGTCCAGGTCACTTATGATGTCGTCCATAGCAGTAAAAACACTGTGTTCTGGAACATGGTGTCCAGGTCACTTATGATGTCGTCCATAGCAGTAAAAACACTGTGTTCTGGAACCTAGTGTCCAGGTCACTTATGATGTCGTCCATAGCAGTAAAAACACTGTGTTCTGGAACCTGGTGTCCAGGTCACTTATGATGTCGTCCATAGCAGTAAAAACACTGTGTTCTGGAACCTAGTGTCCAGGTCACTTATGATGTCATCCATAGCAGTAAAAACACTGTGTTCTGGAACCTAGTGTCCAGGTCACTTATGATGTCGTCCATAGCAGTAAAAACACTGTGTTCTGGAACCTAGTGTCCAGGTCACTTATGATGTCGTCCATAGCAGTAAAAACACTGTGTTCTGGAACCTGGTGTCCAGGTCACTTATGATGTCGTCCATAGCAGTAAAAACACTGTGTTCTGGAACCTAGTGTCCAGGTCACTTATGATGTCATCCATAGCAGTAAAAACACTGTGTTCTGGAACCTAGTGTCCAGGTCACTTATGATGTCGTCCATAGCAGTAAAAACACTGTGTTCTGGAACCTAGTGTCCAGGTCACTTATGATGTCGTCCATAGCAGTAAAAAACACTGTGTTCTGGAACCTAGTGATGTCGTCCATAGCAGTAAAAACACTGTGTTCTGGAACCTAGTGTCCAAGTCACTTATGATGTCGTCCATAGCAGTAAAAACACTGTGTTCTGGAACCTAGTGTCCAGGTCACTTATGATGTCATCCATAGCAGTAAAAACACTGTGTTCTGGAACCTAGTGTCCATGTCACTTATGATGTCGTCCATAGCAGTAAAAGCACTGTGTTCTGGAACCTGGTGTCCAGGTCACTTATGATGTCGTCCATAGCAGGAAAAACACTGTGTTCTGGAACCTAGTGTCCAGGTCACTTATGATGTCATCCATAGCAGTAAAAACACTGTGTTCTGGAACCTAGTGTTCAGGTCAATTATGATGTCGTCCATAGCAGTAAAAACACTGTGTTCTGGAACCTAGTGTCCAAGTCACTTATGATGTCGTCCATAGCAGTAAAAACACTGTGTTCTGGAACCTAGTGTCCAGGTCACTTATGATGTCGTCCATAGCAGTAAAAACACTGTGTTCTGGAACCTAGTGTCCATGTCACTTATGATGTCGTCCATAGCAGTAAAAACACTGTGTTCTGGAACCTAGTGTCCAAGTCACTTATGATGTCGTCCATAGCAGTAAAAACACTGTGTTCTGGAACCTAGTGTCCAGGTCACTTATGATGTCATCCATAGCAGTAAAAACACTGTGTTCTGGAACCTAGTGTCCAGGTCACTTATGATGTCATCCATAGCAGTAAAAACACTGTGTTCTGGAACCTAGTGTCCATGTCACTTATGATGTCGTCCATAGCAGTAAAAGCACTGTGTTCTGGAACCTGGTGTCCAGGTCACTTATGATGTCGTCCATAGCAGGAAAAACACTGTGTTCTGGAACCTAGTGTCCAGGTCACTTATGATGTCATCCATAGCAGTAAAAACACTGTGTTCTGGAACCTAGTGTTCAGGTCAATTATGATGTCGTCCATAGCAGTAAAAACACTGTGTTCTGGAACCTAGTGTCCAAGTCACTTATGATGTCGTCCATAGCAGTAAAAACACTGTGTTCTGGAACCTAGTGTCCAGGTCACTTATGATGTCGTCCATAGCAGTAAAAACACTGTGTTCTGGAACCTAGTGTCCATGTCACTTATGATGTCGTCCATAGCAGTAAAAACACTGTGTTCTGGAACCTAGTGTCCAAGTCACTTATGATGTCGTCCATAGCAGTAAAAACACTGTGTTCTGGAACCTAGTGTCCAGGTCACTTATGATGTCATCCATAGCAGTAAAAACACTGTGTTCTGGAACCTAGTGTCCAGGTCACTTATGATGTCGTCCATAGCAGTAAAAACACTGTGTTCTGGAACCTAGTGTCCAGGTCACTTATGATGTCGTCCATAGCAGTAAAAAACACTGTGTTCTGGAACCTAGTGATGTCGTCCATAGCAGTAAAAACACTGTGTTCTGGAACCTAGTGTCCAGGTCACTTATGATGTCATCCATAGCAGTAAAAAACACTGTGTTCTGGAACCTAGTGATGTTGTCCATAGCAGTGAAAACACTGTGTTCTGGAACCTAGTGTCCAGGTCACTTATGATATCATCCATAGCAGTAAAAACACTGTGTTCTGGAACCTAGTGTCCAGGTCACTTATGATGTCGTCCATAGCAGTAAAAACACTGTGTTCTGGAACCTAGTGTCCATGTCACTTATGATGTCGTCCATAGCAGTAAAAGCACTGTGTTCTGGAACCTGGTGTCCAGGTCACTTATGATGTCGTCCATAGCAGGAAAAACACTGTGTTCTGGAACCTAGTGTCCAGGTCACTTATGATGTCATCCATAGCAGTAAAAACACTGTGTTCTGGAACCTAGTGTCCAGGTCAATTATGATGTCGTCCATAGCAGTAAAAACACTGTGTTCTGGAACCTAGTGTCCAAGTCACTTATGATGTCGTCCATAGCAGTAAAAACACTGTGTTCTGGAACCTAGTGTCCATGTCACTTATGATGTCGTCCATAGCAGTAAAAACACTGTGTTCTGGAACCTAGTGTCCAAGTCACTTATGATGTCGTCCATAGCAGTAAAAACACTGTGTTCTGGAACCTAGTGTCCAGGTCACTTATGATGTCATCCATAGCAGTAAAAACACTGTGTTCTGGAACCTAGTGTCCAGGTCACTTATGATGTCATCCATAGCAGTAAAAACACTGTGTTCTGGAACCTAGTGTCCATGTCACTTATGATGTCGTCCATAGCAGTAAAAACACTGTGTTCTGGAACCTAGTGTCCAGGTCACTTATGATGTCATCCATAGCAGTAAAAACACTGTGTTCTGGAACCCAGTGTCCATGTCACTTATGATGTCATCCATAGCAGTAAAAACACTGTGCTCTGGAACCTAGTGTCCAGGTCACTTATGATGTCGTCCATAGCAGTAAAAACACTGTGTTCTGGAACCTAGTGTCCAGGTCAATTATGATGTTGTCCATAGCAGTAAAAACACTGTGTTCTGGAACCTGGTGTCCAAGTCACTTATGATGTCATCCATAGCAGTAACAACACTGTGTTCTGGAACCTAGTGTCCAGGTCACTTATTTTTGTCATCCATAGCAGTAAAAACACTGTGTTCTGGAACCTAGTGTTCAAGTCAATTATGATGTCGTCCATAGCAGTAAAAACACTGTGTTCTGGAACCTAGTGTCCAGGTCACTTATGATGTCGTCCATAGCAGTAAAAACACTGTGTTCTGGAACCTAGTGTCCATGTCACTTATGATGTCGTCCATAGCAGTAAAAGCACTGTGTTCTGGAACCTGGTGTCCAGGTCACTTATGATGTCGTCCATAGCAGGAAAAACACTGTGTTCTGGAACCTAGTGTCCAGGTCACTTATGATGTCACCCATAGCAGTAAAAACACTGTGTTCTGGAACCTAGTGTCCAGGTCAATTATGATGTCGTCCATAGCAGTAAAAACACTGTGTTCTGGAACCTAGTGTCCAAGTCACTTATGATGTCGTCCATAGCAGTAAAAACACTGTGTTCTGGAACCTAGTGTCCAGGTCACTTATGATGTCGTCCATAGCAGTAAAAACACTGTGTTCTGGAACCTAGTGTCCATGTCACTTATGATGTCGTCCATAGCAGTAAAAACACTGTGTTCTGGAACCTAGTGTCCAAGTCACTTATGATGTCGTCCATAGCAGTAAAAACACTGTGTTCTGGAACCTAGTGTCCAGGTCACTTATGATGTCATCCATAGCAGTAAAAATACTGTGTTCTGGAACCTAGTGTCCAGGTCACTTATGATGTCATCCATAGCAGTAAAAACACTGTGTTCTGGAACCTAGTGTCCAGGTCACTTATGATGTCGTCCATAGCAGTAAAAAACACTGTGTTCTGGAACCTAGTGATGTCGTCCATAGCAGTAAAAACACTGTGTTCTGGAACCTAGTGTCCAGGTCACTTATGATGTCATCCATAGCAGTAAAAAACACTGTGTTCTGGAACCTAGTGATGTTGTCCATAGCAGTGAAAACACTGTGTTCTGGAACCTAGTGTCCAGGTCACTTATGATATCATCCATAGCAGTAAAAACACTGTGTTCTGGAACCTAGTGTCCAGGTCACTTATGATGTCGTCCATAGCAGTAAAAACACTGTGTTCTGGAACCTAGTGTCCATGTCACTTATGATGTCGTCCATAGCAGTAAAAGCACTGTGTTCTGGAACCTGGTGTCCAGGTCACTTATGATGTCGTCCATAGCAGGAAAAACACTGTGTTCTGGAACCTAGTGTCCAGGTCACTTATGATGTCATCCATAGCAGTAAAAACACTGTGTTCTGGAACCTAGTGTCCAGGTCAATTATGATGTCGTCCATAGCAGTAAAAACACTGTGTTCTGGAACCTAGTGTCCAAGTCACTTATGATGTCGTCCATAGCAGTAAAAACACTGTGTTCTGGAACCTAGTGTCCAGGTCACTTATGATGTCGTCCATAGCAGTAAAAACACTGTGTTCTGGAACCTAGTGTCCAGGTCAATTATGATGTTGTCCATAGCAGTAAAAACACTGTGTTCTGGAACCTGGTGTCCAAGTCACTTATGATGTCATCCATAGCAGTAACAACACTGTGTTCTGGAACCTAGTGTCCAGGTCACTTATTTTTGTCATCCATAGCAGTAAAAACACT
Source organism: Oncorhynchus masou masou (assembly GCF_036934945.1). Classification (NCBI taxonomy): domain Eukaryota; kingdom Metazoa; phylum Chordata; class Actinopteri; order Salmoniformes; family Salmonidae; genus Oncorhynchus; species Oncorhynchus masou. Next base: position 92,251,934 of record NC_088240.1, read on the forward strand.
GTGTTCTGGAACCTAGTGTTCAAGTCAATTATGATGTCGTCCATAGCAGTAAAAACACTGTGTTCTGGAACCTAGTGTCCAGGTCACTTATGATGTCGTCCATAGCAGTAAAAACACTGTGTTCTGGAACCTAGTGTCCATGTCACTTATGATGTCGTCCATAGCAGTAAAAGCACTGTGTTCTGGAACCTGGTGTCCAGGTCACTTATGATGTCGTCCATAGCAGGAAAAACACTGTGTTCTGGAACCTAGTGTCCAGGTCACTTATGATGTCACCCATAGCAGTAAAAACACTGTGTTCTGGAACCTAGTGTCCAGGTCAATTATGATGTCGTCCATAGCAGTAAAAACACTTTGTTCTGGAACCTAGTGTCCAAGTCACTTATGATGTCGTCCATAGCAGTAAAAACACTGTGTTCTGGAACCTAGTGTCCAGGTCACTTATGATGTCGTCCATAGCAGTAAAAACACTGTGTTCTGGAACCTAGTGTCCATGTCACTTATGATGTCGTCCATAGCAGTAAAAACACTGTGTTCTGGAACCTAGTGTCCAAGTCACTTATGATGTCGTCCATAGCAGTAAAAACACTGTGTTCTGGAACCTAGTGTCCAGGTCACTTATGATGTCATCCATAGCAGTAAAAATACTGTGTTCTGGAACCTAGTGTCCAGGTCACTTATGATGTCATCCATAGCAGTAAAAACACTGTGTTCTGGAACCTAGTGTCCAGGTCACTTATGATGTCGTCCATAGCAGTAAAAAACACTGTGTTCTGGAACCTAGTGATGTCGTCCATAGCAGTAAAAACACTGTGTTCTGGAACCTAGTGTCCAGGTCACTTATGATGTCATCCATAGCAGTAAAAAACACTGTGTTCTGGAACCTAGTGATGTTGTCCATAGCAGTGAAAACACTGTGTTCTGGAAACTAGTGTCCAGGTCACTTATGATATCATCCATAGCAGTAAAAACACTGTGTTCTGGAACCTAGTGTCCAGGTCACTTATGATGTCGTCCATAGCAGTAAAAACACTGTGTTCTGGAACCTAGTGTCCATGTCACTTATGATGTCGTCCATAGCAGTAAAAGTACTGTGTTCTGGAACCTGGTGTCCAGGTCACTTATGATGTCGTCCATAGCAGGAAAAACACTGTGTTCTGGAACCTAGTGTCCAGGTCACTTATGATGTCATCCATAGCAGTAAAAACACTGTGTTCTGGAACCTAGTGTCCAGGTCAATTATGATGTCGTCCATAGCAGTAAAAACACTGTGTTCTGGAACCTAGTGTCCAAGTCACTTATGATGTCGTCCATAGCAGTAAAAACACTGTGTTCTGGAACCTAGTGTCCAGGTCACTTATGATGTCGTCCATAGCAGTAAAAACACTGTGTTCTGGAACCTAGTGTCCATGTCACTTATGATGTCGTCCATAGCAGTAAAAACACTGTGTTCTGGAACCTAGTGTCCAAGTCACTTATGATGTCGTCCATAGCAGTAAAAACACTGTGTTCTGGAACCTAGTGTCCAGGTCACTTATGATGTCATCCATAGCAGTAAAAACACTGTGTTCTGGAACCTAGTGTCCAGGTCACTTATGATGTCATCCATAGCAGTAAAAACACTGTGTTCTGGAACCTAGTGTCCATGTCACTTATGATGTCGTCCATAGCAGTAAAAACACTGTGTTCTGGAACCTAGTGTCCAGGTCACTTATGATGTCATCCATAGCAGTAAAAACACTGTGTTCTGGAACCCAGTGTCCATGTCACTTATGATGTCATCCATAGCAGTAAAAACACTGTGCTCTGGAACCTAGTGTCCAGGTCACTTATGATGTCGTCCATAGCAGTAAAAACACTGTGTTCTGGAACCTAGTGTCCAGGTCAATTATGATGTTGTCCATAGCAGTAAAAACACTGTGTTCTGGAACCTGGTGTCCAGGTCACTTATGATGTCATCCATAGCAGTAACAACACTGTGTTCTGGAACCTAGTGTCCAGGTCACTTATTTTTGTCATCCATAGCAGTAAAAACACTGTGTTCTGGAACCTAGTGTTCAAGTCAATTATGATGTCGTCCATAGCAGTAAAAACACTGTGTTCTGGAACCTAGTGTCCAGGTCACTTATGATGTCGTCCATAGCAGTAAAAACACTGTGTTCTGGAACCTAGTGTCCAGGTCACTTATGATGTCGTCCTTAGCAGTAAAAACACTGTTCTGGAACCTAGTGTCCAAGCCACTTATGATGTCGTCCATAGCAGTAAAAACACTGTGTTCTGGAATCTAGTGTCCAGGTCACTTATGATGTCGTCCATAGCAGTAAAAACACTGTGTTCTGGAACCTAGTGTCCAGGTCACTTATGATGTCGTCCATAGCAGTAAAAGCACTGTGTTCTGGAACCTAGTGTCCAGGTCACTTATGATGTCGTCCATAGCAGTAAAAGCACTGTGTTCTGGAACCTAGTGTCCAGGTCACTTATGATGTCGTCCATAGCAGGAAAAACACTGTGTTCTGGAACCTAGTGTCCAGGTCACTTATGATGTCATCCATAGCAGTAAAAACACTGTGTTCTGGAACCTAGTGTCCAGGTCAATTATGATGTCGTCCATAGCAGTAAAAACACTGTGTTCTGGAACCTAGTGTCCAAGTCACTTATGATGTCGTCCATAGCAGTAAAAACACTGTGTTCTGGAACCTAGTGTCCAGGTCACTTATGATGTCGTCCATAGCAGTAAAAACACTGTGTTCTGGAACCTAGTGTCCAGGTCACTTATGATGTCGTCCATAGCAGTAAAAACACTGTTCTGGAACCTAGTGTCCAAGCCACTTATGATGTCGTCCATAGCAGTAAAAACACTGTGTTCTGGAACCTAGTGTCCAGGTCACTTATGATATCATCCATAGCAGTAAAAACACTGTGTTCTGGAACCTAGTGTCCAGGTCACTTATGATGTCGTCCATAGCAGTAAAAACACTGTGTTCTGGAACCTAGTGTCCATGTCACTTATGATGTCGTCCATAGCAGTAAAAGCACTGTGTTCTGGAACCTGGTGTCCAGGTCACTTATGATGTCGTCCATAGCAGGAAAAACACTGTGTTCTGGAACCTGGTGTCCAGGTCACTTATGATGTCATCCATAGCAGTAAAAACACTGTGTTCTGGAACCTAGTGTCCAGGTCAATTATGATGTCGTCCATAGCAGTAAAAACACTGTGTTCTGGAACCTAGTGTCCAAGTCACTTATGATGTCGTCCATAGCAGTAAAAACACTGTGTTCTGGAACCTAGTGTCCAGGTCACTTATGATGTCGTCCATAGCAGTAAAAACACTGTGTTCTGGAACCTAGTGTCCATGTCACTTATGATGTCGTCCATAGCAGTAAAAACACTGTGTTCTGGAACCTAGTGTCCAAGTCACTTATGATGTCGTCCATAGCAGTAAAAACACTGTGTTCTGGAACCTAGTGTCCAGGTCACTTATGATGTCATCCATAGCAGTAAAAACACTGTGTTCTGGAACCTAGTGTCCAGGTCACTTATGATGTCATCCATAGCAGTAAAAACACTGTGTTCTGGAACCCAGTGTCCATGTCACTTATGATGTCATCCATAGCAGTAAAAACACTGTGCTCTGGAACCTAGTGTCCATGTCACTTATGATGTCGTCCATAGCAGTAAAAACACTGTGTTCTGGAACCTAGTGTCCAGGTCAATTATGATGTTGTCCATAGCAGTAAAAACACTGTGTTCTGGAACCTGGTGTCCAGGTCACTTATGATGTCATCCATAGCAGTAACAACACTGTGTTCTGGAACCTAGTGTCCAGGTCACTTATTTTTGTCATCCATAGCAGTAAAAACACTGTGTTCTGGAACCTAGTGTTCAAGTCAATTATGATGTCGTCCATAGCAGTAAAAACACTGTGTTCTGGAACCTAGTGTCCAGGTCACTTATGATGTCGTCCATAGCAGTAAAAACACTGTGTTCTGGAACCTAGTGTCCAGGTCACTTATGATGTCGTCCTTAGCAGTAAAAACACTGTTCTGGAACCTAGTGTCCAAGCCACTTATGATGTCGTCCATAGCAGTAAAAACACTGTGTTCTGGAATCTAGTGTCCAGGTCACTTATGATGTCGTCCATAGCAGTAAAAGCACTGTGTTCTGGAACCTAGTGTCCAGGTCACTTATGATGTCGTCCATAGCAGTAAAAGCACTGTGTTCTGGAACCTAGTGTCCAGGTCACTTATGATGTCGTCCATAGCAGGAAAAACACTGTGTTCTGGAACCTAGTGTCCAGGTCACTTATGATGTCATCCATAGCAGTAAAAACACTGTGTTCTGGAACCTAGTGTCCAGGTCACTTATGATGTCGTCCATAGCAGTAAAAACACTGTGTTCTGGAACCTAGTGATGTCGTCCATAGCAGTAAAAACACTGTGTTCTGGAACCTAGTGTCCAGGTCACTTATGATGTCATCCATAGCAGTAAAAAACACTGTGTTCTGGAACCTAGTGATGTTGTCCATAGCAGTGAAAACACTGTGTTCTGGAAACTAGTGTCCAGGTCACTTATGATATCATCCATAGCAGTAAAAACACTGTGTTCTGGAACCTAGTGTCCAGGTCACTTATGATGTCGTCCATAGCAGTAAAAACACTGTGTTCTGGAACCTAGTGTCCATGTCACTTATGATGTCGTCCATAGCAGTAAAAGTACTGTGTTCTGGAACCTGGTGTCCAGGTCACTTATGATGTCGTCCATAGCAGGAAAAACACTGTGTTCTGGAACCTAGTGTCCAGGTCACTTATGATGTCATCCATAGCAGTAAAAACACTGTGTTCTGGAACCTAGTGTCCAGGTCAATTATGATGTCGTCCATAGCAGTAAAAACACTGTGTTCTGGAACCTAGTGTCCAAGTCACTTATGATGTCGTCCATAGCAGTAAAAACACTGTGTTCTGGAACCTAGTGTCCAGGTCACTTATGATGTCGTCCATAGCAGTAAAAACACTGTGTTCTGGAACCTAGTGTCCATGTCACTTATGATGTCGTCCATAGCAGTAAAAACACTGTGTTCTGGAACCTAGTGTCCAAGTCACTTATGATGTCGTCCATAGCAGTAAAAACACTGTGTTCTGGAACCTAGTGTCCAGGTCACTTATGATGTCATCCATAGCAGTAAAAACACTGTGTTCTGGAACCTAGTGTCCAGGTCACTTATGATGTCATCCATAGCAGTAAAAACACTGTGTTCTGGAACCTAGTGTCCATGTCACTTATGATGTCGTCCATAGCAGTAAAAACACTGTGTTCTGGAACCTAGTGTCCAGGTCACTTATGATGTCATCCATAGCAGTAAAAACACTGTGTTCTGGAACCCAGTGTCCATGTCACTTATGATGTCATCCATAGCAGTAAAAACACTGTGCTCTGGAACCTAGTGTCCAGGTCACTTATGATGTCGTCCATAGCAGTAAAAACACTGTGTTCTGGAACCTAGTGTCCAGGTCAATTATGATGTTGTCCATAGCAGTAAAAACACTGTGTTCTGGAACCTGGTGTCCAGGTCACTTATGATGTCATCCATAGCAGTAACAACACTGTGTTCTGGAACCTAGTGTCCAGGTCACTTATTTTTGTCATCCATAGCAGTAAAAACACTGTGTTCTGGAACCTAGTGTTCAAGTCAATTATGATGTCGTCCATAGCAGTAAAAACACTGTGTTCTGGAACCTAGTGTCCAGGTCACTTATGATGTCGTCCATAGCAGTAAAAACACTGTGTTCTGGAACCTAGTGTCCAGGTCACTTATGATGTCGTCCTTAGCAGTAAAAACACTGTTCTGGAACCTAGTGTCCAAGCCACTTATGATGTCGTCCATAGCAGTAAAAACACTGTGTTCTGGAATCTAGTGTCCAGGTCACTTATGATGTCGTCCATAGCAGTAAAAACACTGTGTTCTGGAACCTAGTGTCCAGGTCACTTATGATGTCGTCCATAGCAGTAAAAGCACTGTGTTCTGGAACCTAGTGTCCAGGTCACTTATGATGTCGTCCATAGCAGTAAAAGCACTGTGTTCTGGAACCTAGTGTCCAGGTCACTTATGATGTCGTCCATAGCAGGAAAAACACTGTGTTCTGGAACCTAGTGTCCAGGTCACTTATGATGTCATCCATAGCAGTAAAAACACTGTGTTCTGGAACCTAGTGTCCAGGTCAATTATGATGTCGTCCATAGCAGTAAAAACACTGTGTTCTGGAACCTAGTGTCCAGGTCACTTATGATGTCATCCATAGCAGTAAAAACACTGTGTTCTGGAACCTAGTGTCCAGGTCAATTATGATGTCGTCCATAGCAGTAAAAACACTGTGTTCTGGAACCTAGTGTCCAAGTCACTTATGATGTCGTCCATAGCAGTAAAAACACTGTGTTCTGGAACCTAGTGTCCAGGTCACTTATGATGTCGTCCATAGCAGTAAAAACACTGTGTTCTGGAACCTAGTGTCCATGTCACTTATGATGTCGTCCATAGCAGTAAAAACACTGTGTTCTGGAACCTAGTGTCCAAGTCACTTATGATGTCGTCCATAGCAGTAAAAACACTGTGTTCTGGAACCTAGTGTCCAGGTCACTTATGATGTCATCCATAGCAGTAAAAACACTGTGTTCTGGAACCTAGTGTCCAGGTCACTTATGATGTCATCCATAGCAGTAAAAACACTGTGTTCTGGAACCTAGTGTCCATGTCACTTATGATGTCGTCCATAGCAGTAAAAACACTGTGTTCTGGAACCTAGTGTCCAGGTCACTTATGATGTCATCCATAGCAGTAAAAACACTGTGTTCTGGAACCCAGTGTCCATGTCACTTATGATGTCATCCATAGCAGTAAAAACACTGTGCTCTGGAACCTAGTGTCCAGGTCACTTATGATGTCGTCCATAGCAGTAAAAACACTGTGTTCTGGAACCTAGTGTCCAGGTCAATTATGATGTTGTCCATAGCAGTAAAAACACTGTGTTCTGGAACCTGGTGTCCAGGTCACTTATGATGTCATCCATAGCAGTAACAACACTGTGTTCTGGAACCTAGTGTCCAGGTCACTTATTTTTGTCATCCATAGCAGTAAAAACACTGTGTTCTGGAACCTAGTGTTCAAGTCAATTATGATGTCGTCCATAGCAGTAAAAACACTGTGTTCTGGAACCTAGTGTCCAGGTCACTTATGATGTCGTCCATAGCAGTAAAAACACTGTGTTCTGGAACCTAGTGTCCAGGTCACTTATGATGTCGTCCTTAGCAGTAAAAACACTGTTCTGGAACCTAGTGTCCAAGCCACTTATGATGTCGTCCATAGCAGTAAAAACACTGTGTTCTGGAATCTAGTGTCCAGGTCACTTATGATGTCGTCCATAGCAGTAAAAACACTGTGTTCTGGAACCTAGTGTCCAGGTCACTTATGATGTCGTCCATAGCAGTAAAAGCACTGTGTTCTGGAACCTAGTGTCCAGGTCACTTATGATGTCGTCCATAGCAGTAAAAGCACTGTGTTCTGGAACCTAGTGTCCAGGTCACTTATGATGTCGTCCATAGCAGGAAAAACACTGTGTTCTGGAACCTAGTGTCCAGGTCACTTATGATGTCATCCATAGCAGTAAAAACACTGTGTTCTGGAACCTAGTGTCCAGGTCAATTATGATGTCGTCCATAGCAGTAAAAACACTGTGTTCTGGAACCTAGTGTCCAAGTCACTTATGATGTCGTCCATAGCAGTAAAAACACTGTGTTCTGGAACCTAGTGTCCAGGTCACTTATGATGTCGTCCATAGCAGTAAAAACACTGTGTTCTGGAACCTAGTGTCCAGGTCACTTATGATGTCGTCCATAGCAGTAAAAACACTGTTCTGGAACCTAGTGTCCAAGCCACTTATGATGTCGTCCATAGCAGTAAAAACACTGTGTTCTGGAACCTAGTGTCCAGGTCACTTATGATATCATCCATAGCAGTAAAAACACTGTGTTCTGGAACCTAGTGTCCAGGTCACTTATGATGTCGTCCATAGCAGTAAAAACACTGTGTTCTGGAACCTAGTGTCCATGTCACTTATGATGTCGTCCATAGCAGTAAAAGCACTGTGTTCTGGAACCTGGTGTCCAGGTCACTTATGATGTCGTCCATAGCAGGAAAAACACTGTGTTCTGGAACCTGGTGTCCAGGTCACTTATGATGTCATCCATAGCAGTAAAAACACTGTGTTCTGGAACCTAGTGTCCAGGTCAATTATGATGTCGTCCATAGCAGTAAAAACACTGTGTTCTGGAACCTAGTGTCCAAGTCACTTATGATGATGTCGTCCATAGCAGTAAAAACACTGTGTTCTGGAACCTAGTGTCCAGGTCACTTATGATGTCGTCCATAGCAGTAAAAACACTGTGTTCTGGAACCTAGTGTCCATGTCACTTATGATGTCGTCCATAGCAGTAAAAACACTGTGTTCTGGAACCTAGTGTCCAAGTCACTTATGATGTCGTCCATAGCAGTAAAAACACTGTGTTCTGGAACCTAGTGTCCAGGTCACTTATGATGTCATCCATAGCAGTAAAAACACTGTGTTCTGGAACCTAGTGTCCAGGTCACTTATGATGTCATCCATAGCAGTAAAAACACTGTGTTCTGGAACCCAGTGTCCATGTCACTTATGATGTCATCCATAGCAGTAAAAACACTGTGCTCTGGAACCTAGTGTCCATGTCACTTATGATGTCGTCCATAGCAGTAAAAACACTGTGTTCTGGAACCTAGTGTCCAGGTCACTTATGATGTCGTCCATAGCAGTAAAAACACTGTGTTCTGGAACCTAGTGTCCATGTCACTTATGATGTCGTCCATAGCAGTAAAAACACTGTGTTCTGGAACCTAGTGTCCAAGTCACTTATGATGTCGTCCATAGCAGTAAAAACACTGTGTTCTGGAACCTAGTGTCCAGGTCACTTATGATGTCATCCATAGCAGTAAAAACACTGTGTTCTGGAACCTAGTGTCCAGGTCACTTATGATGTCATCCATAGCAGTAAAAACACTGTGTTCTGGAACCCAGTGTCCATGTCACTTATGATGTCATCCATAGCAGTAAAAACACTGTGCTCTGGAACCTAGTGTCCATGTCACTTATGATGTCGTCCATAGCAGTAAAAACACTGTGTTCTGGAACCTAGTGTCCAGGTCAATTATGATGTTGTCCATAGCAGTAAAAACACTGTGTTCTGGAACCTGGTGTCCAGGTCACTTATGATGTCATCCATAGCAGTAACAACACTGTGTTCTGGAACCTAGTGTCCAGGTCACTTATTTTTGTCATCCATAGCAGTAAAAACACTGTGTTCTGGAACCTAGTGTTCAAGTCAATTATGATGTCGTCCATAGCAGTAAAAACACTGTGTTCTGGAACCTAGTGTCCAGGTCACTTATGATGTCGTCCATAGCAGTAAAAACACTGTGTTCTGGAACCTAGTGTCCAGGTCACTTATGATGTCGTCCTTAGCAGTAAAAACACTGTTCTGGAACCTAGTGTCCAAGCCACTTATGATGTCGTCCATAGCAGTAAAAACACTGTGTTCTGGAATCTAGTGTCCAGGTCACTTATGATGTCGTCCATAGCAGTAAAAGCACTGTGTTCTGGAACCTAGTGTCCAGGTCACTTATGATGTCGTCCATAGCAGTAAAAGCACTGTGTTCTGGAACCTAGTGTCCAGGTCACTTATGATGTCGTCCATAGCAGGAAAAACACTGTGTTCTGGAACCTAGTGTCCAGGTCACTTATGATGTCATCCATAGCAGTAAAAACACTGTGTTCTGGAACCTAGTGTCCAGGTCAATTATGATGTCGTCCATAGCAGTAAAAACACTGTGTTCTGGAACCTAGTGTCCAAGTCACTTATGATGTCGTCCATAGCAGTAAAAACACTGTGTTCTGGAACCTAGTGTCCAGGTCACTTATGATGTCGTCCATAGCAGTAAAAACACTGTGTTCTGGAACCTAGTGTCCAGGTCACTTATGATGTCGTCCATAGCAGTAAAAACACTGTTCTGGAACCTAGTGTCCAAGCCACTTATGATGTCGTCCATAGCAGTAAAAACACTGTGTTCTGGAACCTAGTGTCCAGGTCACTTATGATGTCATCCATAGCAGTAAAAACACTGTGTTCTGGAACCTAGTGTCCAGGTCACTTATGATGTCATCCATAGCAGTAAAAACACTGTGTTCTGGAACCTAGTGTCCATGTCACTTATGATGTCGTCCATAGCAGTAAAAACACTGTGTTCTGGAACCTAGTGTCCAGGTCACTTATGATGTCATCCATAGCAGTAAAAACACTGTGTTCTGGAACCCAGTGTCCATGTCACTTATGATGTCATCCATAGCAGTAAAAACACTGTGCTCTGGAACCTAGTGTCCAGGTCACTTATGATGTCGTCCATAGCAGTAAAAACACTGTGTTCTGGAACCTAGTGTCCAGGTCAATTATGATGTTGTCCATAGCAGTAAAAACACTGTGTTCTGGAACCTGGTGTCCAGGTCACTTATGATGTCATCCATAGCAGTAACAACACTGTGTTCTGGAACCTAGTGTCCAGGACACTTATTTTTGTCATCCATAGCAGTAAAAACACTGTGTTCTGGAACCTAGTGTTCAAGTCAATTATGATGTCGTCCATAGCAGTAAAAACACTGTGTTCTGGAACCTAGTGTCCAGGTCAATTATGATGTTGTCCATAGCAGTAAAAACACTGTGTTCTGGAACCTGGTGTCCAGGTCACTTATGATGCCATCCATAGCAGTAACAACACTGTGTTCTGGAACCTAGTGTCCAGGTCACTTATTTTTGTCATACATAGCAGTAAAAACACTGTGTTCTGGAACCTAGTGTTCAAGTCACTTATGATGTCGTCCATAGCAGTAAAAGCACTGTGTTCTGGAACCTGGTGTCCAGGTCACTTATGATGTCGTCCATAGCAGTAAAAACACTGTGTTCTGGAACCTAGTGTCCAGGTCACTTATGATGTCGTCCATAGCAGTAAAAACACTGTTCTGGAACCTAGTGTCCAAGCCACTTATGATGTCGTCCATAGCAGTAAAAACACTGTGTTCTGGAATCTAGTGTCCAGGTCACTTATGATGTCGTCCATAGCAGTAAAAACACTGTGTTCTGGAACCTAGTGTCCAGGTCACTTATGATGTCGTCCATAGCAGTAAAAGCACTGTGTTCTGGAACCTAGTGTCCAGGTCACTTATGATGTCGTCCATAGCAGTAAAAGCACTGTGTTCTGGAACCTAGTGTCCATGTCACTTATGATGTCGTCCATAGCAGAAAAACACTGTGTTCTGGAACCTAGTGTCCAGGTCACCTATGATGTCATCCATAGCAATAAAAACACTGTGTTCTGGAACCTAGTGTCCAGGTCACTTATGATGTCGTCCATAGCAGTAAAAACACTGTGTTCTGAAAACACCGTTGCTCCACTGTCCTGAACTGTCTCCTCTCATCATGGAATCTCTTCCTTTTCCTCTGGCGGCTGTGTTCCTTGCTAAATTGAGGTGCAACATCCATTTGCATAGCAATCAGTGTTGCCTCAGACAGGAGAGACTCCCATCCATCTCTAAGAGCCTGCATCTCTTCCTTTTTAGCCTCTATGATATTGGCTGCCTCTTTGTCTCGTGAGATTTATTCCTGTCCTAAATGCATTGCAGTGCCTGCAATTATGCCAACTGGCATGTCATTCAACACAATGCTGCTCACCTCCTTCAGGTGGGAGACTGGGCTGGTTCAGGGGGATGGGGAGACAGGGCTGGTTCAGGGGGATGGGGAGACAGGACTGGTTCAGGGGGATGGGGAGACAGGGCTGGTTCAGGGGGATGGGGAGACAGGACTGGTTCAGGGGGATGGGGAGACAGGGCTGGTTCAGGGGGATGGGGAGACAGGACTGGTTCAGGGGGATGGGGAGACAGGGCTGGTTCAGGGGGATGGGGAGACAGGGCTGGTTCAGGGGGATGGGGAGACAGGGCTGGTTCAGGGGGATGGGGAGACAGGGCTGGTTCAGGGGGATGGGGAGACAGGGCTGATTCAGGGGGATGGGAAGACAGGACTGGTTCAGGGGGATGGGGAGACAGGGCTGGTTCAGGGGGATGGGGAGACAGGGCTGGTTCAGGGGGATGGGGAGACAGGGCTGGTTCAGGGGGATGGGGAGACAGGGCTGGTTCAGGGGGATGGGGAGACAGGGCTGGTTCAGGGGGATGGGGAGACAGGGCTGGTTCAGGGGGATGGGGAGACAGGACTGGTTCAGGGGGATGGGGAGACAGGGCTGGTTCAGGGGGATGGGGAGACAGGACTGGTTCAGGGGGATGGGGAGACAGGGCTGGTTCAGGGGGATGTTGAGACAGGGCTGGTTCAGGGGGATTGGGAGACAGGACTGGTTCAGGGGTATGGGGAGACAGGGCTGGTTCAGGGGGATGGGGATACAGGGCTGGTTCAGGGGGATGAGGAGACAGGACTGGTTCAGGGGGATGAGGAGACAGGACTGGTTCAGGGGGATGAGGAGACAGGGCTGGTTCAGGGGGATGAGGAGACAGGGCTGGTTCAGGGGGATGAGGAGACAGGGCTGGTTCAGGGGGATGGGGAGACAGGACTGGTTCAGGGGGATGGGGAGACAGGGCTGGTTCAGGGGGATGGGGAGACAGGGCTGGTTCAGGGGGATGGGGAGACAGGGCCGGTTCAGGGGGATGGGGAGACAGGACTGGTCCAGGGGGATGAGGAGACAGGGCTGGTCCAGGGGGATGGGGAGACAGGGCTGGTTCAGGGGGATGGGGAGACAGGGCTGGTTCAGAGGTATGGGGAGACAGGGCTGGTTCAGGGGAATGGGGAGACAGGGCTGGTTCAGGGGGATGGGGAGACAGGGCTGGTTCAGGGGGATGGGGAGACAGGACTGGTTCAGGGGGATGAGGAGGCAGGGCTGGTTCAGGGGGATGGGGAGACAGGACTGGTTCAGGGGGATGAGGAGGCAGGGCTGGTTCAGGGGGATGGGGAGACAGGACTGGTTCAGGGGGATGGGGAGACAGGGCTGGTTCAGGGGGATGGGTTTGGGGAGACAGGGCTGGTTCAGGGGGATGGGGAGACAGGGCTGGTTCAGGGGGATGGGGAGACAGGGCTGGTTCAGGGGTATGGGGAGACAGGACTGGTTCAGGGGGATGGGGAGACAGGGCTGGTTCAGGGGGATGGGGAGACAGGGCTGGTTCAGGGGTATGGGGAGACAGGGCTGGTTCAGGGGGATGGGGAGACAGGGCTGATTCAGGGGGATGAGGAGACAGGGCTGGTTCAGGGGGATGAGGAGACAGGGCTGGTTCAGGGGGATGGGGAGACAGGGCTGGTTCAGGGGGATGGGGAGACAGGACTGGTTCAGGGGGATGAGGAGACAGGGCTGGTTCAGGGGGATGGGGAGACAGGGCTGGTTCAGGGGGATGGGGAGACAGGGCTGGTTCAGGGGGATGAGGAGACAGGGCTGGTTCAGTGGGATGGGGATGGGGAGACAGGGCTGGTTCAGGGGGATGGGGAGACAGGGATGGTTCAGGGGGATGGGGAGACAGGACTGGTTCAGGGGGATGAGGAGACAGGGCTGGTTCAGGGGGATGGAGAGACAGGACTGGTTCAGGGGGATGAGGAGACAGGACTGGTTCAGGGGGATGAGGAGACAGGGCTGGTTCAGGGGGATGAGGAGACAGGGCTGGTTCAGGGGGATGGGGAGACAGGGCTGGTTCAGGGGTATGGGGAGACAGGGCTGGTTCAGGGGGATGGGGAGACAGGGCTGATTCAGGGGGATGAGGAGACAGGGCTGGTTCAGGGGGATGAGGAGACAGGGCTGGTTCAGGGGGATGGGGAGACAGGACTGGTTCAGGGGGATGAGGAGACAGGGCTGGTTCAGGGGGATGGGGAGACAGGGCTGGTTCAGGGGGATGGGGAGACAGGACTGGTTCAGGGGGATGAGGAGACAGGGCTGGTTCAGGGGGATGGGGAGACAGGGCTGGTTCAGGGGGATGGGGAGACAGGGCTGGTTCAGGGGGATGAGGAGACAGGGCTGGTTCAGGGGGATGAGGAGACAGGGCTGGTTCAGTGGGATGGGGATGGGGAGACAGGGCTGGTTCAGGGGGATGGGGAGACAGGGCTGGTTCAGGGGGATGGGGAGACAGGGCTGGTTCAGGGGGATGGGGAGACAGGACTGGTTCAGGGGGATGGGGAGACAGGGCTGGTTCAGGGGGATGGGGAGACAGGGCTGGTTCAGGGGTATGGGGAGACAGGGCTGGTTCAGGGGGATGGGGAGACAGGGCTGATTCAGGGGGATGAGGAGACAGGGCTGGTTCAGGGGGATGAGGAGACAGGGCTGGTTCAGGGGGATGGGGAGACAGGGCTGGTTCAGGGGGATGGGGAGACAGGACTGGTTCAGGGGGATGAGGAGACAGGGCTGGTTCAGGGGGATGGGGAGACAGGGCTGGTTCAGGGGGATGGGGAGACAGGGCTGGTTCAGGGGGATGAGGAGACAGGGCTGGTTCAGGGGGATGAGGAGACAGGGCTGGTTCAGTGGGATGGGGATGGGGAGACAGGGCTGGTTCAGGGGGATGGGGAGACAGGGATGGTTCAGGGGGATGGGGAGACAGGACTGGTTCAGGGGGATGAGGAGACAGGGCTGGTTCAGGGGGATGGAGAGACAGGACTGGTTCAGGGGGATGAGGAGACAGGACTGGTTCAGGGGTATGGGGAGACAGGGCTGGTTCAGGGGGATGGGGAGACAGGGCTGGTTCAGGGGGATGGGGAGACAGGGCTGGTTCAGGGGGATGTGGAGACAGGGCTGGTTCAGGGGGATGTGGAGACAGGGCTGGTTCAGGGGGATGGGGAGACGTCACAGGCCCTTCAAATCGCCCACCCCGCCCCCATACGACATCCCTGGGTGTGAGTGATTATTCAAATTTGCCCACATCACTGCCCTTTTACAGCCTATGGACAATAACTGTGTATTCACTATGATATGACACTAACAGTAATGCATTTCTCATTGCACTGTGTTGCTGCAGCCTCGGTAGAGAGATGTTCTTGTCTAAAAATGTAGGCCTGAGCCTGATCAATAGTGGAGCTTTGTGTGTCCTGGGACCACAGAGCGCAGCCTGGAGGAACGCACTACACATCTGCCATTTCATAATCTGATCATTTATTTTTCTTGAACTACTGACTGGCCTAATATCTAGCACATATTTAGCTTCTTACCTTGGCTACACATCACTCGTTTCTCTCTTTTCCAGCTGTACGCTACGCAGGCCTCTCCACTATAGGCCATTCATCAAGCCTCTCCTCTATAGGCCATTCATCAAGCCTCTCCACTATAGGCCATTCATCAAGCCTCTCCTCTATAGGTCATTCATCAAGCCTCTCCTTTATAGGCCATTCATCAAGTCTCTCCACTATAGGTCATTCATCAAGCCTCTCCTCTATAGGCCATTCATCAAGTCTCTCCACTATAGGCCATTCATCAAGCATCTCCTCTATAGGCCATTCATCAAGTCTCTCCTCTATAGGCCAGTCATCAAGTCTCTCCCCTATAGGCCATTCATCAAGTCTCTCCTCTATAGGCCATTCATCAAGTCTCTCCTCTATAGGCCATTCATCAAGCCTCTCCTCTATAGGCCATTCATCAAGTCTCTCCTCTATAGGCCAGTCATCAAGTCTCTCCTTTATAGGCCAGTCATCAAGTCTCTCCTCTATCGGCCATTCATCAAGTCTCTCCTCTATAGGCCATTCATCAAGTCTCTCCTCTATAGGCCATTCATCAAGCCTCTCCTCTATAGGCCATTCATCAAGTCTCTCCTCTATAGGCCAGTCATCAAGTCTCTTCTCTATAGGCCATTCATCAAGTCTCTCCTCTATAGGCCATTCATCAAGTCTCTCCTCTATAGGCCATTCATCAAGCCTCTCCTCTATAGGCCAGTCATCAAGCCTCTCCTCTATAGGCCATTCATCAAGTCTCTCCTCTATAGGCCAGTCATCAAGTCTCTCCCCTATAGGCCAGTCATCAAGTCTCTCCTCTATAGGCCATCCATCAAGTCTCTCCTCTATAGGTCATTCATCAAGCCTCTCCTTTATAGGCCATTCATCAAGTCTCTCCACTATAGGTCATTCATCAAGCCTCTCCTCTATAGGCCATTCATCAAGTCTCTCCACTATAGGCCATTCATCAAGCATCTCCTCTATAGGCCATTCATCAAGTCTCTCCTCTATAGGCCATCCATCAAGTCTCTCCTCTATAGGCCATTCATCAAGTCTCTCCTCTATAGGCCATTCATCAAGTCTCTCCTCTATAGGCCAGTCATCAAGCCTCTCCTCTATAGGCCATTCATCAAGCCTCTCCTCTATAGGCCATTCATCAAGTCTCTCCTCTATTGGCCATTCATCAAGTCTCTCCTCTATAGGCCATTCATCAAGTCTCTCCTCTATAGGCCATTCATCAAGTCTCTCCTCTATAGGCCATTCATCAAGTCTCTCCTCTATAGGCCATTCATCAAGTCTCTCCTCTATTGGCCATTCATCAAGCCTCTCCTCTATAGGCCATTCATCAAGTCTCTCCTCTATAGGCCAGTCATCAAGTCTCTCCTCTATAGGCCATTCATCAAGTCTCTCCTCTATAGGCCATTCATCAAGTCTCTCCTCTATAGGCCAGTCATCAAGTCTCTCCTTTATAGGCCATTCATCAAGTCTCTCCTCTATAGGCCATTCATCAAGTCTCTCCTCTATAGGCCATTCATCAAGTCTCTCCTCTATAGGCCATTCATCAAGTCTCTCCTCTATAGGCCAGTCATCAAGTCTCTCCTCTATAGGCCAGTCATCAAGTCTCTCCTTTATAGGCCATTCATCAAGTCTCTCCTCTATAGGCCATTCATCAAGTCTCTCCCCTATAGGCCATTCATCAAGTCTCTCCTCTATAGGCCAGTCATCAAGCCTCTCCTCTATAGGCCAGTCATCAAGCCTCTCCACTATAAACCGTTCCTCTGCTTGTGAAATCCCAGGAAAAGCTATAGACTACAAAAGCTACAGGACATGTATTTCTATGTGTTTTTATACTGGGCCTTATAGCCTATTCAGGGAAATAAGCAGGATTGTGAAAGTTGAGGAGGGAGTGCATTGGTGTTATTTTGGCCTGTTAGTCCTCCATTGTTGCATTGATCTTGTCCAGGTCGCAATTGTAAATTGAGAACTTGTTCTTAACTTGCCTACCTGGTTAAATAAAATAAAACAATTTTTTTTGATTGCACTGCAAATATACTGAACAAAAATATAAACACAACATGTAACAATTTCAAAGGTTTACTGAGTTACAGTTCATATAAGGAAATATGTCAATTTAAATAAATTCATTAGGCTCTATTCTATGCATTTCAGATAACTGGGCAGGGACGCAGTCATGGGTGGGCCTGGGGGGGCATAGGCCCACCCACTGGGGACTCAGGACCAGCCAATCAGAATATGTTTTTCCCCACAAAAGCTCTTTGTTACAGAAATACTCCTCAGTTTCATCAGCTGTCCGGGTGGCTGGTCAGACGATCCCGCAGGTGAAGACCCTGGATGTGGAGGTCGTGGGCGGGTGTTGTGAGGCCGGTTGGACGTACCGCCACATTCTCAAAAACGACATTGGAGGCGGCTGTGTGCACCTGTGTAATGATCACGCTGTTTAATCAGCTTCCTGATATAGCACACCTGTCAGGTGGATGGATCGTCTTGGACAAAGGAGAAATGCTCACTAACAGGGATGTAACCAAATTTGTGCACAAAAATTTGAGAGAACAATCTTTTTTTTTTCAAAGCGTGTAAAATCTCTGGAATCTTTCATTTCAACTCGTGAAACATAGGGGCCATAAATGTGCACGTTGTGTTTATATTTTTGTTCAGTGTAGTTGCACAGGACCTACAGAGATGAGCACAGTGACAATGAAGAATTGACAACCTTTAGAACAATGGAAATCACTCGCAAACCACTTAAAGTAAAGAGGCAATTTTATTTAACCTTTATTTACTTAACTAGGCAAGTCAGTTAAAGAACAAATTACATAATGTAAAAAGATGTGCAGGCTAAACGCCATTTGTCGTTGATTTGCTCAATTTAAATCCAAGGTACTATACTATTTTTCATTGGGCATACATGTACATTGAAGTATTATTTACAGTTGTCGCTATGACAATGAACACACCCTGAAATCACTGAATGGTCTGAATCAGTATCTGTGAGACTGAATGGTCTGAACCAGTATCTGTGAGACTGAATGGTCTGAACCAGTATCTGTGAGACTGAATGGTCTGAACCAGTATCTGTGCACTAGAGACTGAATGGTCTGAATCAGTATCTGTGAGACTGAATGGTCTGAACCAGTATCTGTGAGACTGAATGGTCTGAACCAGTATCTGTGAGACTGAATGGTCTGAATCAGTATCTGTGAGACTGAATGGTCTGAACCAGTATCTGTGAGACTGAATGGTCTGAACCAGTATCTGTGAGACTGAATGGTCTGAACCAGTATCTGTGAGACTGAATGGTCTGAACCAGTATCTGTGAGACTGAATGGTCTGAACCAGTATCTGTGCACTAGAGACTGAATGGTCTGAATCAGTATCTGTGCACTAGAGACTGAATGGTCTGAATCAGTATCTGTGCACTCGAGACTGAATGGTCTGAACCAGTATCTGTGAGACTGAATGGTCTGAATCAGTATCTGTGAGACTGAATGGTCTGAGTCAGTATCTGTGAGACTGAATGGTCTGAATCAGTATCTGTGAGACTGAATGGTCTGAGTCAGTATCTGTGAGACTGAATGGTCTGAACCAGTATCTGTGAGACTGAATGGTCTGAACCAGTATCTGTGAGACTGAATGGTCTGAACCAGTATCTGTGCACTAGAGACTGAATGGTCTGAATCAGTATCTGTGAGACTGAATGGTCTGAACCAGTATCTGTGAGACTGAATGGTCTGAATCAGTATCTGTGAGACTGAATGGTCTGAACCAGTATCTGTGAGACTGAATGGTCTGAACCAGTATCTGTGCACTAGAGACTGAATGGTCTGAATCAGTATCTGTGAGACTGAATGGTCTGAACCAGTATCTGTGCACTCGAGACTGAATGGTCTGAACCAGTATCTGTGAGACGGAATGGTCTGAGTCAGTATCTGTGAGACTGAATGGTCTGAACCAGTATCTGTGAGACTGAATGGTCTGAACCAGTATCTGTGAGACTGAATGGTCTGAACCAGTATCTGTGAGACTGAATGGTCTGAACCAGTATCTGTGAGACTGAATGGTCTGAACCAGTATCTGTGAGACTGAATGGTCTGAGTCAGTATCTGTGAGACTGAATGGTCTGAACCAGTATCTGTGAGACTGAATAGTGTCGTGTTACCATCTCAGCCACTGCCAGCTAGCCTACTACAGCCACAACGCAGCCACTGCCAGCTAGCCTACTCCAGCAGTACTGTATCATTTCAATCATTTTAGTCAATAAGATTCTTGCTACGTAAGCTTAACTTTCTGAACATTCGAGACGTGTAGTCCACTTGTCATTCCAATCTCCTTTGCATTAGCGTAGCCTCTTCTGTAGCCTGTCAACTATGTGTCTATCTATCCCTGTTCTCTCCTCTCTGCACAGACCATACAAACGCTCCACACCGCGTGGCCGCGGCCACCCTAATCTGGTGGTCCCAGCGCGCACGACCCACGTGGAGTTCCAGGTCTCCGGTAGCCTCTGGAACTGCCGATCTGCGGCCAACAAGGCAGAGTTCATCTCAGCCTATGCCTCCCTCCAGTCCCTCGACTTCTTGGCACTGACGGAAACATGGATCACCACAGATAACACTGCTACTCCTACTGCTCTCTCTTCGTCCGCCCACGTGTTCTCGCACACCCCGAGAGCTTCTGGCCAGCGGGGTGGTGGCACCGGGATCCTCATCTCTCCCAAGTGGTCATTCTCTCTCTCCCCCTTACCCATCTGTCTATCGCCTCCTTTGAATTCCATGCTGTCACAGTTACCAGCCCTTTCAAGCTTAACATCCTTATCATTTATCGCCCTCCAGGTTCCCTCGGAGAGTTCATCAATGAGCTTGATGCCTTGATAAGCTCCTTTCCTGAGGACGGCTCACCTCTCACAGTCCTGGGCGACTTTAACCTCCCCACGTCTACCTTTGACTCATTCCTCTCTGCCTCCTTCTTTCCACTCCTCTCCTCTTTTGACCTCACCCTCTCACCTTCCCCCCCTACTCACAAGGCAGGCAATACGCTCGACCTCATCTTTACTAGATGCTGTTCTTCCACTAACCTCATTGCAACTCCCCTCCAAGTCTCCGACCACTACCTTGTATCCTTTTCCCTCTCGCTCTCATCCAACATTTCCCACACTGCCCCTACTCGGATGGTATCGCGCCGTCCCAACCTTCGCTCTCTCTCCTCTTCCATCCTATCATCTCTTCCCTCTGCTCATACCTTCTCCAACCTATCTCCTGATTCTGCCTCCTCAACCCTCCTCTCTTCCCTTTCTGCATCCTTTGACTCTCTATGTCCCCTATCCTCCAGGCCGGCTCGGTCCTCCCCTCCCGCTCCGTGGCTCGACGACTCATTGCGAGCTCACAGAACAGAGCTCCGGGCAGCCGAGCGGAAATGGAGGAAAACTCGCCTCCCTGCGGACCTGGCATCCTTTCACTCCCTCCTCTCTACATTTTCCTCCTCTGTCTCTGCTGCTAAAGCCACTTTCTACCACTCTAAATTCCAAGCATCTGCCTCTAACCCTAGGAAGCTCTTTGCCACCTTCTCCTCCCTCCTGAATCCTCCTCCCCCCCCCTCCTCCCTCTCTGCAGATGACTTCGTCAACCATTTTGAAAAGAAGGTCGACGACATCCGATCCTCGTTTGCTAAGTCAAACGACACCGCTGGTTCTGCTCACACTGCCCTACCCTGTGCTCTGACCTCTTTCTCCCCTCTCTCTCCAGATGAAATCTCGCTTCTTGTGACGGCCGGCCGCCCAACAACCTGCCCGCTTGACCCTATCCCCTCCTCTCTTCTCCAGACCATTTCCGGAGACCTTCTCCCTTACCTCACCTTGCTCATCAACTCATCCCTGACCGCTGGCTACGTCCCTTCCGTCTTCAAGAGAGCGAGAGTTGCACCCCTTCTGAAAAAACCTACACTCGATCCCTCCGATGTCAACAACTACAGACCAGTATCCCTTCTTTCTTTTCTCTCCAAAACTCTTGAACGTGCCGTCCTTGGCCAGCTCTCCCGCTATCTCTCTCAGAATGACCTTCTTGATCCAAATCAGTCAGGTTTCAAGACTAGTCATTCAACTGAGACTGCTCTTCTCTGTATCACGGAGGCGCTCCGCACTGCTAAAGCTAACTCTCTCTCCTCTGCTCTCATCCTTCTAGACCTATCGGCTGCCTTCGATACTGTGAACCATCAGATCCTCCTCTCCACCCTCTCCGAGTTGGGCATCTCCGGCGCGGCCCACGCTTGGATTGCGTCCTACCTGACAGGTCGCTCCTACCAGGTGGCGTGGCGAGAATCTGTCTCCTCGCCACGCGCTCTCACCACTGGTGTCCCCCAGGGCTCTGTTCTAGGCCCTCTCCTATTCTCGCTATACACCAAGTCACTTGGCTCTGTCATAACCTCACATGGTCTCTCCTATCATTGCTATGCAGACGACACACAATTAATCTTCTCCTTTCCCCCTTCTGATGACCAGGTGGCGAATCGCATCTCTGCATGTCTGGCAGACATATCAGTGTGGATGACGGATCACCACCTCAAGCTGAACCTCGGCAAGACGGAGCTGCTCTTCCTCCCGGGGAAGGACTGCCCGTTCTATGATCTCGCCATCACGGTTGACAACTCCATTGTGTCCTCCTCCCAGAGCGCTAAGAACCTTGGCGTGATCCTGGACAACACCCTGTCGTTCTCAACCAACATCATGGCGGTGGCCCGTTCCTGTAGGTTCATGCTCTACAACATCCGCAGAGTACGACCCTGCCTCACACAGGAAGCGGCGCAGGTCCTAATCCAGGCACTTGTCATCTCCCGTCTGGATTACTGCAACTCGCTGTTGGCTGGGCTCCCTGCCTGTGCCATTAAACCCCTACAACTCATCCAGAACGCCGCAGCCCGTCTGGTGTTCAACCTTCCCAAGTTCTCTCACGTCACCCCGCTCCTCCGCTCTCTCCACTGGCTTCCAGTTGAAGCTCGCATCCGCTACAAGACCATGGTGCTTGCCTACGGAGCTGTGAGGGGAACGGCACTGCAGTACCTCCAGGCTCTGATCAGGCCCTACACCCAAACAAGGGCACTGCGTTCATCCACCTCTGGCCTGCTCGCCTCCCTACCACTGAGGAAGTACAGTTCCCGCTCAGCCCAGTCAAAACTGTTCGCTGCTCTGGCCCCCCAATGGTGGAACAAACTCCCTCACGACGCCAGGACAGCGGAGTCAATCACCACCTTCCGGAGACACCTGAAACCCCACCTCTTCAAGTAATACCTAGGATAGGATAAGTAATCCTTCTCACCCCCCCCCTTAATGATTTAGATGCACTATTGTAAAGTGGCTGTTCCACTGGATGTCAGAAGGTGAATTCACCAATTTGTAAGTCGCTCTGGATAAGAGCGTCTGCTAAATGACTTAAATGTAAATGTAAATGTATCTCATTAATGGTCAGTGTGCAGTAGGATGTGTTGAATCAGTTGATTGACAGGTGTGGGACTGTGGAACGATACACTTCAGTCTAGTGTGGTTGCTCACCAACATTTTATAGATATTTAGCCTATAGATATATCGCCTATAGATATGTCGCCTATCGATGTGTAGCCTATAGATATGTAGCCTAAAGATATGTAGCCTATAGATGTGTAGCCTATAGATGTGTAGCCTATAGATGTGTCGCCTATAGATATGTAACCTAAAGATATGTAGCCTCTAGATATGTAGCCTATAGATATGTAGCCTCTAGATATGTAGCCTATAGATATGTAGCCTAAAGATATGTAGCCTAAAGATATGTAGCCTATAGATGTGTAGCCTAAAGATATGTAGCCTATAGATATTTAGCCTATAGGTATGTCGCCTATAGATATTTAGCCTATAGATATGTCGCCTATAGATATGTAGCCTAAAGATATGTCGCCTAAAGATATGTAGCCTATAGAAATGTAGCCTATAGATGTGTAGCCTAAAGATATGTAGCCTATAGATATGTAGCCTCTAGATATGTAGCCTATAGTTTATAGGTATTGTTATAGTTATTGGCTTGGTGGATGACCATAACTCTGACACAACACAACTAGCATTATTATCAGAACATAACTAGCCTACTGGTAAGTCTAGTTAGCGTTATTATCACAACATAAATAGCCTACTGGTAAGTCTAGTTAGCGTTATTATCACAACAGAACCAGCCTACTGGTAAGTCCAGTTAGCGTTATTATCACAACATAAATAGCCTACTGGTAAGTCTAGTTAGCGTTATTATCACAACATAAATAGCCTACTGGTAAGTCCAGTTAGCGTTATTATCACAACATAAATAGCCTACTGGTAAGTCTAGTTAGCGTTATTATCACAACAGAACCAGCCTACTGGTAAGTCCAGTTAGCGTTATTATCACAACATAAATAGCCTACTGGTAAGTCTAGTTAGCGTTATTATCACAACATAAATAGCCTACTGGTAAGTCTAGTTAGCGTTATTATCACAACATAAATAGCCTACTGGTAAGTCCAGTATAGCGTTATTATCATAACATAAATCGCCTACTGGTAAGTCTAGTTAGCGTTATTATCACAACATAAATAGCCTACTAGTAAGTCCAGTTAGCGTTATTATCACAACAGAAAGAGCCTACTGGTAAGTCTAGTTAGCGTTATTATCACAACAGAACGAGCCTACTGGTAAGTCCAGTTAGCGTTATTATCACAACAGAACTGAACTGTAATTAATTAAAACAGAGAGATACCTGATTCTGGTAATGTAGATCCTGGTAATGTAGATCTGTTCCGTAATTAAAACAGATCCTGGTAATGTAGATCAGTTCTGTAATTAAAACAGACAGATACCTGATCCTGGTAATGTAGATCCTGGTAATGTAGATCAGTTCTGTAATTAAAACAGACAGATACCTGATCCTGGTAATGTAGATCCTGGTAATGTAGATCAGTATATTTTGGCCAGGGTCCATGGGACACTATATAGGGAATAGGGTGCCATTTGGGACTCAAACCCTTGATCTTATTAGGGGGTTGGAAGTGTCAACCGCTAATCCATCCCATGCTGCTGTGATTTAACATAAAGGTTCCCGTAGTTTAAATTCCCCTTGTGGTCTCCAAAATGTAATACTTAAAGTAGGGCCCAATGTCTCCCGGTCCTTAATAGAATGGATGCAAATCATCACAGCACTGCTGTTGTCACAGAACGACTGTCTGGTGTGTGTGTGTGTGTGTGTGTGTGTGTGTGTGTGTGTGTGTGTGTGTGTGTGTGTGTGTGTGTGTGTGTGTCCGTGGAGAGTTGTGTTGTCAGTACAGTTGGCAGACAACACTGCATGGCGTCGGCCTGTTTGATGATGCGTTCCCTCGGGTCTTCCATTAGGTTGACAATAATTACAGCAGGCCTGCCTCTTTCTCTCTCTCTCACACACACACACACACACACACACACACACACACACACACACACACACACACACACACACACACACACACACACACAGAGGAGGGAGAAGTGTAGTGGTGATTTGGCTGGTAGTCTCGTTCAGGACATGTTTTTCCCCAGATACGCAGTTAGGCACCTGCAAGGTCCCTCGTGTTCTGAAAAGGGAGGTGGTTTGATTCTACCACTGGTGCTACTGGTTGTGTCCCAAATGCTACCCCATTTCTTGTATGCTGTACGACTTTTTACCAGACCCAGAGGGGAAGAGGGAGTATATGGGACGCATACCGTTCTACTCTTGGCTCTACTACTACTAGTTCTACTACTACCAGCTCTACTACTACTACTAGTTCTACTACTACTACTAGCTCTACTACTACTAGCTCTACTACTAGTTCTACTACTACTACTAGCTCTACTACTACTAGCTCTACTACTACTACTAGTTCTACTACTACTACTAGCTCTACTACTACCAGCTCTACTACTACTACTAGTTCTACTACTACTACTAGCTCTACTACTACCAGCTCTACTACTACTACTAGTTCTACTACTACTACTAGCTCTACTACTACCAGCTCTACTACTACTACTAGTTCTACTACTACTACTAGCTCTACTACTACTAGCTCTACTACTACTACTAGTTCTACTACTACTACTAGCTCTACTACTACCAGCTCTACTACTACTACTAGTTCTACTACTACTACTAGCTCTACTACTACTAGCTCTACTACTACTACTAGTTCTACTACTACTACTAGCTCTACTACTACTAGCTCTACTACTACTACTAGCTCTACTACTACTACTATTAGCTCTACTACTACTACTAGTTCTACTACTACTACTAGCTCTACTACTACTAGCTCTACTACTAGCTCTACTACTACTAGTTATACTACTACTACTAGTTATACTACTACTATTTCTACTATTACTACTACTAGCTCTACTACTACTACTACTACTAGCTCTACTACTACTACTAGCTCTACTACTGCTACTAGCTCTACTACTACCACTACTAGCTCTACTACTACTAGTTCTACTACTACTAGCTCTACTGCTACTACTAGCTCTACTACTACTAGTTATACTACTACTACTAGTTATACTACTACTACTAGTTATACTACTACTACTAGCTCTACTATTACTACTACTAGCTCTACTACTACTATTACTAGCTCTACTACTACTACTAGCTCTACTACTACTACTAGCTCTACTACTACCACTACTAGCTCTACTACTACTAGTTCTACTACTACTAGCTCTACTATTACTAGCTCTACTACTACCACTACCAGCTCTACTACTACTAATTCTACTACTACTAGTTCTACTACTACTAGCTCTACTACTACTACTACCAGCTCTACTACTACTACTAGTTCTACTACTACTAGCTCTACTACTACTACTAGCTCTACTACTACTAGTTCTACTACTACTAGTTCTACTACTACTAGCTCTACTACTACTACTAGCTCTACTACAACTAGTTATACTATTACTACTACTAGCTCTACTACTACTAGCTCTACTACTACTACTAGCTCTACTACTACTACCAGCTCTACTACTACTAGTTCTACTACTACTAGTTCTACTACTACTAGCTCTACTACTACTACTACTAGCTCTACTACAACTAGTTATACTATTACTACTACTAGCTCTACTACTACTAGCTCTACTACTAGTAGTTCTACTACTACTAGTTCTACTACTACTAGCTCTACTACTACTACTAGCTCTACTACTAGCTCTACTACTACTAGTTCTACTACTACTACTAGCTCTACTACTACTACTAGCTCTACTACTACTATTAGCTCTGCTACTACCACTAGCTCTACTACTACTAGCTCTACTACTACTAGTTCTACTACTATTAGCTCTACTACTACTACTAGCTCTACTGCTGCTATTGTGATGTCATTATGTGGTTATTGTGATGTCATTATGGGTTATTGTGATGTTATTGTGATGTCATTATGGGTTATTGTGATGTCGTTATGTGGTTATTGTGATGTCGTTATGTGGTTATTGTGATGTCATTATGTGGTTTTTGTGATGTCATTATGAGTTATTGTGATGTCAATATGTGGTTATTGTGATGTCATTATGTGGTTATTGTGATGTCATTATGTGGTTATTTTGATGTCATTATGTGGTTATTGTGATGTCATTATGTGCTTATTGTGATGTCATTATGTGGTTATTGTGATGTCATTATGTGGTTATTGTGATGTCATTATGTGGTTATTGTGATGTCATTATGTGGTTATTGTGATGTCATTATGTGGTTATAGTGATGTCATTATGTGGTTATTGTGATGTCATTATGTGGTTATTGTGATGTCATTATGTGGTTATTGTGATGTCATTATGTGGTTATTGTGATGTCATTATGTGGTTATTGTGATGTCATTATGTGGTCATCGTGTGTAGATTGACAAGGGGGGTGAGAAAACGATATAATCCATGTTTGAATAAGACTGTAATGTAACAGAAGGTGGGAACAGCCATGGGGTCTGAACACTTTCAGAATGGCCCTGTATGGATAGAATCTCATCCTCCAATTACATTCTTCATTTGAATCTACCCTAAATCAATTCACATCCCGTTGACCAATAGTCTGTTGCCTAACAGGGGACTGTTTCATGGTTTTCCTTATGTCCCCGGCTGCCTTGGCAGCTCTGACAGTCCGTGACCAGAGTACATAACTATCAAAGGATTCAGCTTGCAAGGCCCAGTGTCACATCCTAAATGATGTGAAAACTGTGAAAGCCCTGCCAAAGCCCATCAAATTGTCAGAGACTCCAGTCCACCCAAGTCATAGACTGTTTTCTCTGCTACCGTACAGCAAGCGGTGCTGGAGCACCAAGTCTAGGACCAAAAGGCTCCTTAACAGCTTCTAGCCCCCAAGACATAAGACTGTTGAACAATTAATCAAAGGGCCACCGGACTATTTGCATTGACCCCACCCCCTCCTCCCCCTCCATTTGTTTTGTACACTGCTGCGACTCACTGCTTATTATCTATGCATAGTAATTTAACCCCTACCTACAGTACAAATGACCTCTAACCTGTAACCCCGCACACTGACTCGGTACCGGTACCCCCTGTATATAGCCTCCACATTGACTCTGTACCGGTACCCCCTGTATATAGCCTCCACATTGACTCTGTACCGGTACCCCCTGTATATAGCCTCCACACTGACTCTGTACCAGTACCCCCTGTAAATAGCCTCCACATTGACTCTGTACTGGTACCCCCTGTATATAGCCTCCACACTGACTCTGTACCAGTACCCCCTGTATATAGCCTCCACATTGACTCTGTACCAGTACCCCCTGTAAATAGCCTCCACATTGACTCTGTACTGGTACCCCCTGTATATAGCCTCCACACTGACTCTGTACCAGTACCCCCTGTATATAGCCTCCACATTGACTCTGTACCAGTAATCCCTGTATATAGTCTCCACATTGACTCTATACTGGTACCCCCTGTAAATAGCCTCCACACTGACTCGGTACCGGTACCCCCTATATATAGCCTCCACATTGACTCTGTACCAGTACCCCCTGTAAATAGCCTCCACATTGACTCTGTACCGGTACCCCCTGTATATAGCCTCCACATTGACTCTGTACCAGTACCCCCTGTATATAGTCTCCACATTGACTCTGTACCGGTACCCCCTGTATATAGCCTCCACATTGACTCTGTACCATAACACCCTGTATATAGCCTCCACATTGACTCTGTACCATAACACCCTGTATATAGCCTCCACATTGACTCTGTACTGGTACACCCTGTATATAGCCTCCACATTGACTCTGTACCGGTACCCCCTGTATATAGCCTCCACATTGACTCTGTACCATAACACCCTGTATATAGCCTCCACATTGACTCTGTACCATAACACCCTGTATATAGCCTCCACATTGACACTATACCAGTGCCCCCTGTAAATAGCCTCCACATTGACTCTGTACCAGTACCCCCTGTATATAGCCTCCACATTGACTCTGTACCATAACACCTGGTACACCCTGTATATAGCCTCCAAATTGACTCTGTACCAGTACCCCCTGTATATAGCCTCCACATTGACTCTGTACCATAACACCTGGTACACCCTGTATATAGCCTCCACATTGACTCTGTACCAGTACCCCCTGTATATAGCCTCCACATTGACTCTGTACCATAACACCTGGTACACCCTGTATATAGCCTCCAAATTGACTCTGTACCAGTACCCCCTGTATATAGCCTCCACATTGACTCTGTACCATAACACCTGGTACACCCT
Source organism: Oncorhynchus masou masou (assembly GCF_036934945.1). Taxonomy (NCBI): domain Eukaryota; kingdom Metazoa; phylum Chordata; class Actinopteri; order Salmoniformes; family Salmonidae; genus Oncorhynchus; species Oncorhynchus masou. The sequence goes on from NC_088240.1 coordinate 92,281,043, forward strand.
GTATATAGCCTCCACATTGACTCTGTACCGGTACCCCCTGTATATAGCCTCCACATTGACTCTGTACCAGTACCCCCTGTATATAGCCTCCACATTGACTCTGTACCAGTACCCCCTGTATATAGCCTCCACATTGACTCTGTACCAGTACCCTCTGTAAATAGCCTCCACATTGACTCTGTACCAGTACCCCCTGTAAATAGCCTCCACATTGACTCTGTACCGGTACCCCCTGTATATAGCCTCCACATTGACTCTGTACCAGTACCCCCTGTATATAGCCTCCACATTGACTCTGTACCAGTACCCCCTGTATATAGCCTCCACATTGACTCTGTACCAGTACAACCTGTAAATAGCGTCCACATTGACTCTGTACCAGTACCCCCTGTATATAGCCTCCACATTGACTCTGTACCAGTACCCCCTGTATATAGCCTCCACATTGACTCTGTACCGGTACCCCCTGTATATAGCCTCCACATTGACTCTGTACCAGTACCCCCTGTATATAGCCTCCACATTGACTCTGTACCAGTACCCCCTGTATATAGCCTCCACATTGACTCTGTAGCGGTACCCCCTGTATATAGCCTCCACATTGACTCTGTACCAGTACCCCCTGTATATAGCCTCAACATTGACTCTGTACCGTAACACCCTGTATATAGCCTCCACATTGACTCTGTACCGGTACCCCCTGTATATAGCCTCCACATTGACTCTGTACCGGTACACCCTGTATATAGCCTCCACATTGACTCTGTACCGGTACCCCCTGTATATAGCCTCCACATTGACTCTGTACCGGTACCCCCTGTATATAGCCTCCACATTGACTCTGTACCGGTACCCCCTGTATATATTCTCCACATTGACTCTGTACCGGTACCCCCTTTATATAGCCTCGTTGTTGTGTTACTTTTTAATTATTGTTTTACTTTAATATTGTCTTAACCCTTCTTGAGCTGCACTGTGAAGTCTATACTGTTGGTTAAGGGCTTGTCAGTAAAGCATTTCACTGTGAAGTCTACTCTGTTGGTTAAGGGCTGGTCAGTAAAGCATTTCACTGTGAAGTCTACTCTGTTGGTTAAGGGCTTGTCAGTAAAGCATTTCACTGTGAAGTCTACTCTGTTGGTTAAGGGCTTGTCAGTAAAGCATTTCACTGTGAAGTCTACTCTGTTGGTTAAGGGCTGGTCAGTAAAGCATTTCACTGTGAAGTCTACTCTGTTGGTTAAGGGCTTGTCAGTAAAGCATTTCACTGTGAAGTCTACTCTGTTGGTTAAGGGCTGGTCAGTAAAGCATTTCACTGTGAAGTCTACTCTGTTGGTTAAGGGCTGGTCAGTAAAGCATTTCACTGTGAAGTCTACTCTGTTGGTTAAGGGCTTGTCAGTAAAGCATTTCACTGTGAAGTCTACTCTGTTGGTTAAGGGCTGGTCAGTAAAGCATTTCACTGTGAAGTCTACTCTGTTGGTTAAGGGCTGGTCAGTAAAGCATTTCACTGTGAAGTCTACTCTGTTGGTTAAGGGCTTGTCAGTAAAGCATTTCACTGTGAAGTCTACTCTGTTGGTTAAGGGCTTGTCAGTAAAGCATTTCACTGTGAAGTCTACTCTGTTGGTTAAGGGCTGGTCAGTAAAGCATTTCACTGTGAAGTCTACTCTGTTGGTTAAGGGCTGGTCAGTAAAGCATTTCACTGTGAAGTCTACTCTGTTGGTTAAGGGCTGGTCAGTAAAGCATTTCACTGTGAAGTCTACTCTGTTGGTTAAGGGCTGGTCAGTAAAGCATTTCACTGTGAAGTCTACTCTGTTGGTTAAGGGCTGGTCAGTAAAGCATTTCACTGTGAAGTCTACTCTGTTGGTTAAGGGCTGGTCAGTAAAGCATTTCACTGTGAAGTCTACTCTGTTGGTTAAGGGCTGGTCAGTAAAGCATTTCACTGTGAAGTCTACTCTGTTGGTTAAGGGCTGGTCAGTAAAGCATTTCACTGTGAAGTCTACTCTGTTGGTTAAGGGCTGGTCAGTGAAGCATTTCACTGTGAAGTCTACTCTGTTGGTTAAGGGCTGGTCAGTAAAGCATTTCACTGTGAAGTCTACTCTGTTGGTTAAGGGCTGGTCAGTAAAGCATTTCACTGTGAAGTCTACTCTGTTGGTTAAGGGCTGGTCAGTAAAGCATTTCACTGTGAAGTCTACTCTGTTGGTTAAGGGCTGGTCAGTAAAGCATTTCACTGTGAAGTCTACTCTGTTGGTTAAGGGCTGGTCAGTAAAGCATTTCACTGTGAAGTCTACTCTGTTGGTTAAGGGCTGGTCAGTAAAGCATTTCTCTGTGAAGTCTACTCTGTTGGTTAAGGGCTGGTCAGTAAAGCATTTCACTGTGAAGTCTATAGAAAAATAGAAAGTGGTGGTAGCAGCAGATAAGAAATAAGCAATAATAATTGCAAGTATTTTGCTGAGTTACAGTTCAAGGAAGGAAATCAGTCAATTGAAATGAATTAATTTGGCCCCAATCTATGGATTTCACATGACTGGGGAGTGAGGGCATAGGCCCATTCACTTGGGAGCCAGGTCCACCCACTGTGGTGTCAAGCCCAGCCAATCAGAATGAAATTTGGGCTTCTTACAGACAGAAATATTCCTCAGCATGCCCCCTCCTCCTCAGATGATGATCCCACAGGTGTGGAAGCTGGAACGTGGAGGTCCCGGACTGGTTTTCACGTGGTCTGCAGGTTGTGAAGCCGTTTGGATGTACTGCCAAATTCTCTAAAACAACGTTGGTGGAGAAATGAACATTAATTGATCTGGCAACAGCTCTGTTGGACATTTCTGCAGTCAGCATGCCAATTGCACACTCCCTCAAAACATTAGACATTGTGTTGTTTGACAGAACTGCACATTTTAGAGTGGTCTTGTATTCTCCCCAGCACAAGGTGCATCTGTGTAATGATCATGCTGTTTAATCAGCTTCTTGATATGCCACTGCTGTTCGGTGGATGGATTATCTTGACAAATTAAACAATTTTTTGCACAATTTTTGAGAAAAATAAACTTTTTGTGCATATGGACATTTTCTGGGATCTTTTATTTCAAATGATGGGACTAACATTTATATTTTTTTCAGTATAGATGGAGGGAGAGAGAGAGACTTGAACAGAATGAGAGAGAGGTAGAAAGGGAGAGAAATAGAGACGGAGAGCGAGAGAGGTGTAGAGAGAGAGAGAGACATAAATAGAATGAGAAAGGTAGAGAGGGAGAGAAATAGACGGAGAGAGAAAGAGAGAGAGAGAAAGAGAGAGGGAGAGACGTGGTAACAGAGAGAGACATGGTATGCTGCATCATTAGCATTAAGCTGGTGTGTGATGTTCTGCACAATGACAACACACAATTTCACAGCATTAAAGGCTGTGTTCCGGTCAACACTCTTATGTTTCTCTCCTGCTAACGTTAGCAATCAGGAGAACCCCAACGATAAATTGCAGGTTGTTAGAAGGAGACGGGGAAACATTATGACGTTGATTTTGAACCTCAGAGATGTGGATGAAGAAACAGTCTGATTTGAGGCAGAAGTAATGCACTATATGTTGGTTGTGTGAAAATTAACATTGTTACAGTGTTATATTTAAGCAATATGGCAGGAGGCGGTGTGGTATATGGCCAATATACCATGGCTAAACCACTGAGGTGCCTGATTGGTTAATTATAAACTGCTTACCAACGTAATCAGAGCAGTAAAAATACATGTTTTGTCATAGCCGTGGTATACGGTCTGATATACCATGGCTGTCAGCCAATCAGCATTCAGGGCTCGAACCACCCAGTTTATAATATCTTTCAGAAAATGGGTCATTTGGATCCTTGATTTGGATTGGCTAATATAACCCATTAGCACGTATTCTATATTGCCATGTGTATACTCATATGTTCTCATTGGTTTTGCAGTGTTTCTATTAGTGCTGTAGCAGCAGTAGATAGTGTTTCTATTAGTGTTGTAGTAACAGTAGATAGTGTTTCTATTAGTGTTGTAGTAATATTAGATGTTTCTATTAGTTTTGTAGTATCAGTAGATAGTGTTTCTATTAGTGTTGTAGTAACAGTAGATAGTGTTTCTATTAGTGTTGTAGTAACAGTAGATAGTGTTTCTATTAGTGTTGTAGTAACAGTAGATAGTGTTTCTATTAGTGTTGTAGTAACAGTAGATAGTGTTTCTATTAGTGTTGTAGTAACAGTAGATAGTGTTTCTATTAGTTTTGTAGTAACAGTAGATAGTGTTTCTATTAGTGTTGTAGTAACAGTAGATAGTGTTTCTATTAGTGTTGTAGTAACAGTAGATAGTGTTTCTATTAGTGTTGTAGTAACAGTAGATAGTGTTTCTATTAGTGTTGTAGTAACAGTAGATAGTGTTTCTATTAGTGTTGTAGTAACAGTAGATAGTGTTTCTATTAGTGTTGTAGTAACAGTAGATAGTGTTTCTATTAGTGTTGTAGTAACAGTAGATAGTGTTTCTATTAGTGTTGTAGTAACAGTAGATAGTGTTTCTATTAGTTTTGTAGTAACAGTAGATAGTGTTTCTATTAGTGTTGTAGTAACAGTAGATAGTGTTTCTATTAGTGTTGTAGTAACAGTAGATAGTGTTTCTATTAGTGTTGTAGTAACAGTAGATAGTGTTTCTATTAGTGCTGTAGTAACAGTAGATAGTGTTTCTATTAGTGTTGTAGTAACAGTAGATAGTGTTTCTATTAGTGTTGTAGTAACAGTAGATAGTGTTTCTATTAGTGTTGTAGTAACAGTAGATAGTGTTTCTATTAGTGTTGTAGTAACAGTAGATAGTGTTTCTATTAGTGTTGTAGTAACAGTAGATAGTGTTTCTATTAGTGTTGTAGTAACAGTAGATAGTGTTTCTATTAGTGTTGTAGTAACAGTCGATAGTGTTTCTATTAGTGTTGTAGTAACAGTAGATAGTTTTTCTATTAGTGTTGTAGTAACAGTAGATAGTGTTTCTATTAGTGTTGTAGTAACAGTAGATAGTGTTTCTATTAGTGTTGTAGTAACAGTAGATGTTTCTATTAGTGTTGTAGTAACAGTAGATAGTGTTTCTATTAGTGTTGTAGTAACAATAGATAGTGTTTCTATTAGTGTTGTAGTAACAGTAGATAGTGTTTCTATTAGTGTTGTAGTAACAGTAGATAGTGTTTCTATTAGTGTTGTAGTAACAGTAGATAGTGTTTCTATTAGTGTTGTAGTAACAGTAGATAGTGTTTCTATTAGTGTTGTAGTAACAGTAGATAGTGTTTCTATTAGTGTTGTAGTAACAGTAGATAGTGTTTCTATTAGTGCTGTAGTAACAGTAGATAGTGTTTCTATTAGTGTTCTACTGTTACTACAACACTAACATAAACACTATCTACTGTTACTACAACAGAACCTGCAGTATAATGGCCGTGGCAAAAAAAAATATGTAATGCTGTTTACAAAACGTGTGGAATTATCATAACAGATGCTTTCGCATTCTGCATCTAATTTCATCCGACATTTGAAAACTCACCTGCGAAAAGGTCAGTTCGGCTAGCTAGCTAACAACACTACAATGTGGTTCGACTAATAGTAGTCTGTTTAGCAGATGCTAGTTTGATATAGCTAGCTTTCCTGTGTGTCATCTTTTAGCTAACCCGGACATGTATTACTGTCAAATATTTGGAGAAAGGTTAATAAGAGTGGGGTTGTCAGAAAGCTAGGCCTACTTGTTAGCAGAGATGATTGAATTTCATCTCGGCAATATACATATCACTCTGATATGTAATATTCTTTCTGTTGTAACCTGGTCCGAGGAAGTAACTTAGTGTAAAATGAGAGTTCAAAGCATGACATTTCTTGGACATTTCTTCTGATTAATCACATAGATCAATACATGTTTGTGTTTGTGTTTCCATCTGAAGTCAGCAGCAACTCTTCATCGTGTTGTTTGTCTGCTGAGTTCTACAAAACAAAGGTGACCAGCTCAGGGACAGAAGGACAGTCCTCTTCTGGCTGTACCAGGTAGAGAGGAACCAGGCTATCAGGGGTGGCCAGTCCTCTTCTGGCTGTACCACCCCTCATAGCCTGGTTCCTCTCTAGGTTTATAATCTCCACCCGACACAGCCAGAAGAGCAGCATTGACTCATTCTTGACCGCCAAAGGTGTCCATGTTTACAGCCAGGGCCACCCCCAAGAAGGCCATAACAGAGGTTGTACTGCAAGACCTGATCATGTCCTGCAACCTGCCTATGTCCTTAGTGGACAAGCCCTTCACTTTAGGCATGTCATGTCCGTGGTAGAGGATAGAATAGGTTTCTAATCTCCACCCCTCATAGCCTGGTTCCTCTCTAGGTTTATAATCTCCACCCCTCATAGCCTGGTTCCTCTCTAGGTTTATAATCTCCACCCAGCACAGCCAGAAGAGGACTGGCCACCCCTGATAGCCTGGTTCCTCTCTAGGTTTATAATCTCCACCCCTCATAGCCTGGTTTCTCGCTAGGTTTCTAATCTCCACCCCTCATAGCCTGGTTCCTCTAGGTTTATAATCTCCACCCCTCATAGCCTGGTTACTCTCTAGATTTATAATCTCCACCTGGCACAGCCAGAAGAGGACTGGCCACCCCTCATAGCCTGGTTCCTCTCTAGGTTTATAATCTCCACCCCTCATAGCCTGGTTCCTCTAGGTTTATAATCTCCACCCCTCATAGCCTGGTTCCTCTCAAGGTTTATAATCTCCACCCGGCACAGCCAGAAGAGGACTGGCCCACCCCTCATAGCCTGGTTCCTCTCTAGGTTTCTTTCTAGGTTCCCGGCCCCTTCTAGGGAGTGCATTGCTCTCTATTTGGAGTTTTAGGCTGGGTTTCTGTACAGCGCTTTGTGACATCGGCTGATGTAAAACACGTTGATTTGATTTGAATTTGACAATCAAAAGTGCCCTAGAGAGAACACAGAGTTAGTGCCTGTCACTGTGGATATATGGACTGACGGAACCATGATGGGCTTCATGGGAGTAACGGGCCCATTACATGGTCCACGGAAGAGAAATGAACTCCTATTGCTGGAGACAGTTCTGTTGAGCTGTGATAGACTCACAGGGTCACACCCTGGGGGGGGGTAAAGTAATATGTGATCATTTTGGCATTAAACATACATCTAGATTATCTTATATTATCTTATCTTATGTGACAACGCTGCAAATATGGAAACAGGCCTTCACAGTGTGTTTCCCCCAAGCAAGCGATGATGATGATGATGATATTGATGATGATGATGATATTGATATTGATGATGATGATGCTATTGATGATGATGATATTGATGATGATGATGATAATGGTGATGATGATATTGATGATGATGATGATGATGATGCTATTGATATTGATGATGATGATTATGATGCTATTGATGATGATGATATTGATATTGATGATGATGATGCTATTGATGATGATGATATTGATGATGATGATGATATTGATGATGATGATGCTATTGATGATGATGATATTGATGATGATGATGATAATGGTGATGATGATATTGATGATGATGATGATGATGATTATGATATTGATATTGATGATGATGATGATGATGTGGATAACCCCAGCATACGGGAATAATTTGGTGAAGATGCTGATGTAGAAGCTATCCAAACCAACTGCCTGGCAACAGAGCTTACAGTGATTTGCGCCCCCTGTTCATTACAACTGGTGATTAAGAGATGGACTAAAGGAAACACAAAACAAACATCACAAACAGTGTGATGGCTGAGGTGACTCACCTTTACATCTTACTACATAACCTGGTCTGAAAGAATGCATTTTGAAGCTGAGTTCAGAGTCAAATCAAAACAACATTTTATTTGGTCACATACACATGGTTTAGCAGATGTTAATGCGAGTGTAGCAAAATGCTTGTGCTTCCAGTTCCGACAACGCAGTAATAACCAACGAGTAGTCTAACCTAACAATTCCACAGCTACTACCTTATAGACACACACGTGTAAAGAGATGAAGAATATGTACATAAAGAATGAGTGAATGGTATTATCCCTGCTGCTGTGTCTACCAGATGGAGTTCCATCCTCCGGTTAAAACCATCACCGATCTGAATCAACAAAGCCTCAATAGTCTACTTGAAGCCCAAGGACACACGGAGCTCTGTTTATCGCCAAGGGAATGGAGACAGCTATTGGACCCCTTTTGTCTCGGCCACTGACCTTACTCAGGGGGAGAAAGCTGTGACACTCAGTGCTGCCCTTCCTTGTGCGCTGTCACTCAATTTTCATCTGCCAAGTATTTCCCCCGAGCACAAGCTCGTCACCCTTTTCAGTCTAGTAAAAGCACTGTAGCAGTCACTCAAACACCAGATTCCGGGGGGGGGTTGTTTGTGAATGTTAGAATGGAGTACTCGGATGGACAGGCAACAACAACTTCCATTTTGGTGACAATGTAATACGTAATGAGCTGCGCTGCTGGATCCATCTGTCTGCCTGTCTTGACCCTGATGTCCTCATGACCACGTGAAGATAAAGCTGAATTGAAGGAGAGTCTGACTGGTAGGTTACAATACATTGCAACCTGCAATGTTTTCTATGTCACTTGCAATTCAAAAATTAATAATGATTTTTTTTTTTTCATGTATAATGTTTTACTGTTGTATACTTAATTATATACATTATTTTATATTATTATTATATTATTTATATTTTATATGTTTTGTCTGAGGAAGGTCACCGTTACGGAGAGCAGCAGTGGAGAAGAAGAACATCTAGCGAAACCTCCAGAATGTTCTCTGACTACAGCAGCAAGAAGAAAAAGAGACATGAAGTCGTCTTCAGAGCAGAGATTCTTCAAGACATTGAAGTATCTTCTGATGGAAATGAAATTGATTTGCTTGGATTTTTTTATTTTTTATATATATATATATATTTGTTTCAAGGCTCAAGCAGGTACCTGTGACAGTGTTGGCTGTGCCTGCCACCAGCACCCCCAGTGGAGAGAGTGTTTAGTCATGGAGGCCTCATCGTGCCGTGCTCAGTGCAGGAACGCTGACAGACTTTGATCTTTCTGAAATGTCACCTATCCGCAACATGCATGTTCTCTGTCTAAAGGGGGCCACAGGATGTCTGTCTAAAGGGGGCCACAGGATGTCTGTCTAAAGGGGGCCACAGGATGTCTGTCTAAAGGGGGCCACAGGATGTCTGTCTAAAGGGGGCCACAGGATGTCATTTACTACTTGTTACAGGAGATTATATTTCTGTTAAAGTGTCCAGGTCAGGAAGTGTTTTTTATGGATAAAAGGTCATTACGTTTGATATTTATAGGACACTTTAGTAGTTATTGAATAGTTGTCAGTCATTTTGGTTTACATTCATGCTTGTCATTTATCTTCCCTCACCTACAGATTTTCTGTTTGTGTGATTGAATGAAGTGAAATATAGACAATGTCTGCCACAAAATACCATGCCCTTTAAAATGTTACATTGATTTTTTAAATATCCTGTACAATTACTTTTATCAATGTAAACTGTCTACATTTTAAAAGGAAATGTATTTTGATTTAAATAGTGCCTGATGTGCTTTCTTTCATAAAAGAGTCTCTTCAAATCCTTTACATGGTTTATAGACTGAACCCACAGCAGGCAGAAAGCCATTGCCAAAAGGGACTTGAGACTTGACTTAGACATGGCCCTAAAAGACTTGAGACTTGACTTAGACATGGCCCTTAAAGACTTGAGACTTGACTTAGACTTGGACCTAAATGACTTGAGACTTGACTTAGACATGGCCCTAAAAGACTTGAGACTTGACTCAGACTTGGCCCTAAAAGACTTGAGACTTGACTCAGACTTGGTCCTAAATGACTTGACTTGGACTCTACCTCAAAGACTTGTGAACATCTCTGGTGGTACGTTATAGAGACCTCATCATAGTGTGGCTCAGATGCTGTGTTCTTCAAGCTCCCCCTCGCTTATTGAGGCCAAGAACATAAAGATGACATTCCAATATTCTAGAATATCACTTAGAACGCGTGGCCAACACCGGAACCCAGATGCTTCATTCTATGTGGCATGTTAATGTAGAATCTAGATATTGGAACAGAATGGTTTTGGAATCTGTTGTGGTTTCTGAACTCCTCAGACCAGAAGGAGAAGAGCAGACAGCAGACAGAAGAGCAGACAGGGGGCTTGGAACACAGCCAATTGATCCTGTAAATCCAGATACCTTGGACTCTTATCCATGCTGTCATATCCATACTAGCGAGCATACAATTTGGAATACATATAGCCGAATACATGGCTTCATTCTTAGTATGATTCTACTCTACATATTGGAACAGAGCCAACAGATTAATTGATATTTAACGTACGTGTTCTTCTGTTTGTTTGACAGCTGAGCAGTGGCTCCAAGTACTCCAGTAAACATACTTGAAAGTTTATTTATTTATTTATTATTATTTGTTTTTACCTTTATTTAACCAGGCAAGTCAGTTAAGAACAAATTCTTATTTTCAATGATGGCCTAGGAACAGTGGGTTAACTGCCTGTTCAGGGGCAGAACGACAGATTTGTACCTTGTCAGCTCAGGGGTTTGAACTCGCAACCTTCCGGTTACTAGTCCAACACTCTAACCACTAGGCTACCCTGCCGCCCCAAAGTACTAATTAAGTAGTTTTTTGGTGTATCTGTACTTTACCGTTTATGTTTTTGACAACTTTTACTTCACTACATTATTAATAAAGAGAATAATGCATACATACATTATCCCCGACACCCAAAAGTACTCATTACATTTCGAATGCTTAGCAGAATAGGAAAACGGTCCTGGTCACACACTTATCAAGAGAACATCCCTGGTCATCTCTATTGCCTCAGATCTTACAGATTTGACTAAACACACATGCTTTGTTTGTAAAGGATGTCTGAGTGTTGTTGGAGTGTTCCCCTTGCTCTCTGTAAAACATTTCAATTGTGTCCTCTGGTTTTTCTTAATATAAGCACTTTGAAATTATTTATTTAAACTTTTACTTTAGATACTTAAGTGACTTACACTTTTACTTGAGTCATTTTCTATTAAGATATTTTACTTTTACCCCCCCCCCCCCACCCCCACCACAGCTGAAGACACGTGTGGCGGTACGTTGAGGGGGTCCAGTGGGATCATCTCCAGCCCTGAATTCCTCAGTGACCTGTCCAACACTGGGGAATGTAAGTGGACGGTGCTGGCTGACCCTGGAGACACCATCTCACTGGTGTTCACTGACTTCCAGATAGAGGACAAACACGGCTCTCTGGAGATAGAAGGATCAGAGCCGCCCAGTATCTGGTGAGTGGATTGTTTATGTTTTTATTTAATAGCACTATTCAACTAAAGCCAACTGATGTAATAATAACAATTATAATTAGGTGAGTTTTTATATTTGTTCTGTTTCACACATATATACAAGTGTGTTTTATACTCGTGTTTTATACTTTTGTGCATATTCTAATTCCCTTATGAGACACCCTCGGAGAGTTGGGGTCACGGTCAGGGGTCTGCCGTTGTCAACGGCTACCCTGGAGAAATGTAGGGTTAAGTGCCTTGCTCAAGGGCACGTCGACAGATCTCTTCACTTTGGTTATATGTATAATGTGTTTGAGAAACACAACTGTCTGGAGGTAGAAATATCAGAGTCACACAGTATTATTATCTGACCCTGCTGGTCATCTACGAACATTTGAACATCTCGGCCATGTTCTGTTAAAAGCCAGAAGAGGACTGGCCCACCCCTCATAGCCTGGTTCTTCTCTAGGTTTCTTCCTAGGTTCTGGCCTTTCTATGGAGTTTTTCGAAGTCACTGTGCTTCTACACCTGCATTGCTTGCTGTTTCGGGGTTTTAGGCTGGGTTTCTGTACAGCACTTTGTGACATCAGCTGATGTACGAAGGGCTTTATAAATACATTTGAATTTGATTGAGAGTATCTGGTGAGTCAGGATTCCTGAATAACTGCAGTACCAGTCAAAAGTTTGGACACACCTACTCATTCCAGGGTTGTGCTTTCTTTATACTATTTTCGACATTGTAGAATAATAGTGACGACATCAAAACTATGAAATAACACATATGGAATCATGTAATAACCAACACATTTTTGTTGTTGTATATTTGAGATTCTTAAAAGCATCCACCGTTTGCCTTGATGACAGTTTTGCACACTCTTGGCATTCTCTCTGAGAAATACAGGTTCACTCTATCCAATCAGAACAACAGGATCAACGTAAAGCCCGCCTTTCTCTCAACCGACAGCCAGTTGGACCACATAGAACCTCGGACACGACTGATATGAGAAAGATCCTGGCAACACAACGTTTTTTTCTTCTTTAGATCACGGAAAATTACAACAACAACAAAAAATACTCTGATCATAAATCGGATTCAGATAATTGTCCGTATTCGTTACGATACTAATTTTGTCTGACTACTAGGCACACCCCACTACAGACGGTTTTGTGAGAAGACCGTTTTTTTTCGGAAGGGCGACATAGGAGGGCGACATAGGAGGATATGAAGGGCGACATAGGAGGATAACAGTGAATTGAGACACAGCCCATGTAAACAAACAGATATCTCTAGTTTTAAACAGATATCTCTAGTTGAAACAGATATCTCTAGTTTAAACAGATATCTCTCTAGTTTTAACAGATATCTGTAGTTTTAGCAGATATCTCTAGTTTTAGCAGATATTTCTAGTTTTAACAGATATCTCTAGTTTTAGCAGATATCTCTAGTTTTAGCAGATATTTCTAGTTTTAACAGATATCTCTAGTTTTAACAGATATCTCTAGTTTTAGCAGATATTTCTAGTTTTAACAGATATCTCTAGTTTAAACAGATATCTCTAGTTTAAACAGATATCTCTAGTTTTAACAGATATCTCTAGTTTTAGCAGATATTTCTAGTTTTAACAGATATCTCTAGTTTAAACAGATATCTCTAGTTTTAACAGATATCTCTAGTTTTAAACAGATATCTCTAGTTTTAAACAGATATCTCTAGTTGAAACAGATATCTCTAGTTTAAACAGATATCTCTCTAGTTTTAACAGATATCTGTAGTTTTAACAGATATCTCTCTAGTTTTAAACAGATATCTCTCTAGTTTTAAACAGATATCTGTAGTTTTAACAGATATCTCTCTAGTTTTAAACAGATATCTCTAGTTTACATTTACATTACATTTAAGTCATTTAGCAGACGCTCTTATCCAGAGCGACTTACAAATTGGTGAATTCACCTTCTGACATCCAGTGGAACAGCCACTTTACAATAGTGCATCTAAATCATTAAGGGGGGGGGTGGTGAGAAGGATTACTTATCTTATCCTAGGTATTCCTTGAAGAGGTGGGGTTTCAGGTGTCTCCGGAAGGTGGTGATTGACTCCGCTGTCCTGGCGTCGTGAGGGAGTTTGTTCCACCATTGGGGGCCAGAGCAGCGAACAGTTTTGACTGGGCTGAGCGGGAACTGTACTTCCTCAATGGTAGGGAGGCGAGCAGGCCAGAGGTGGATGAACGCAGTGCCCTTGCTTGGGTGTAGGGCCTGATCAGAGCCTGGAGGTACTGCGGTGCCGTTCCCCTCACAGCTCCGTAGGCAAGCACCATGGTCTTGTAGCGGATGCGAGCTTCAACTGGAAGCCAGTGGAGAGAGCGGAGGAGCGGGGTGACGTGAGAGAACTTGGGAAGGTTGAACACCAGACGGGCTGCGGCGTTCTGGATGAGTTGTAGGGGTTTAATGGCACAGGCAGGGAGCCCAGCCAACAGCGAGTTGCAGTAATCCAGACGGGAGATGACAAGTGCCTGGATTAGGACCTGCGCCGCTTCCTGTGTGAGGCAGGGTCGTACTCTGCGGATGTTGTAGAGCATGAACCTACAGGAACGGGCCACCGCCATGATGTTGGTTGAGAACGACAGGGTGTTGTCCAGGATCACGCCAAGGTTCTTAGCGCTCTGGGAGGAGGACACAATGGAGTTGTCAACCGTGATGGCGAGATCATGGAACGGGCAGTCCTTCCCCGGGAGGAAGAGCAGCTCCGTCTTGCCGAGGTTCAGCTTGAGGTGGTGATCCGTCATCCACACTGATATGTCTGCCAGACATGCAGAGATGCGATTCGCCACCTGGTCATCAGAAGGGGGAAAGGAGAAGATTAATTGTGTGTCGTCTGCATAGCAATGATAGGAGAGACCATGTGAGGTTATGACAGAGCCAAGTGACTTGGTGTATAGCGAGAATAGGAGAGGGCCTAGAACAGAGCCCTGGGGGACACCAGTGGTGAGAGCACGTGGCGAGGAGACAGATTCTCGCCACGCCACCTGGTAGGAGCGACCTGTCAGGTAGGACGCAATCCAAGCGTGGGCCGCGCCGGAGATGCCCAACTCGGAGAGGGTGGAGAGGAGGATCTGATGGTTCACAGTATCGAAGGCAGCCGATAGGTCTAGAAGGATGAGAGCAGAGGAGAGAGAGTTAGCTTTAGCAGTGCGGAGCGCCTCCGTGATACAGAGAAGAGCAGTCTCAGTTGAATGACTAGTCTTGAAACCTGACTGATTTGGATCAAGAAGGTCATTCTGAGAGAGATAGCGGGAGAGCTGGCCAAGGACGGCACGTTCAAGAGTTTTGGAGAGAAAAGAAAGAAGGGATACTGGTCTGTAGTTGTTGACATCGGAGGGATCGAGTGTAGGTTTTTTCAGAAGGGGTGCAACTCTCGCTCTCTTGAAGACGGAAGGGACGTAGCCAGCGGTCAGGGATTAGTTGATGAGCGAGGTGAGGTAAGGGAGAAGGTCCCCGGAAATGGTCTGGAGAAGAGAGGAGGGGATAGGGTCAAGCGGGCAGGTTGTTGGGCGGCCGGCCGTCACAAGAAGCGAGATTTCATCTGGAGAGAGAGGGGAGAAAGAGGTCAGAGCACAGGGTAGGGCAGTGTGAGCAGAACCAGCGGTGTCGTTTGACTTAGCAAACGAGGATCGGATGTCGTCGACCTTCTTTTCAAAATGGTTGACGAAGTCATCTGCAGAGAGGGAGGAGGGGGGGGAGGAGGATTCAGGAGGGAGGAGAAGGTGGCAAAGAGCTTCCTAGGGTTAGAGGCAGATGCTTGGAATTTAGAGTGGTAGAAAGTGGCTTTAGCAGCATAGACAGAGGAGGAAAATGTAGAGAGGAGGGAGTGAAAGGATGCCAGGTCCGCAGGGAGGCGAGTTTTCCTCCATTTCCGCTCGGCTGCCCGGAGCTCTGTTCTGTGAGCTCGCAATGAGTCATCGAGCCACGGAGCAGGAGGGGAGGACCGAGCCGGCCTGGAGGATAGGGGACATAGAGAGTCAAAGGATGCAGAAAGGGAAGAGAGGAGGGTTGAGGAGGCAGACTCAGGAGAAAGGTTGGAGAAGGTATGAGCAGAGGGAAGAGATGATAGGATGGAAGAGGAGAGAGTAGCGGGGGAGAGAGAGCGAAGGTTGGGACGGCGCGATACCATCCGAGTAGGGGCAGTGTGGGAAGTGTTGGATGAGAGCGAGAGGGAAAAGGATACGAGGTAGTGGTCGGAGACTTGGAGGGGAGTTGCAATGAGGTTAGTGGAAGAACAGCATCTAGTAAAGATGAGGTCTAGCGTATTGCCTGCCTTGTGAGTAGGGGGGGAAGGTGAGAGGGTGAGGTCAAAAGAGGAGAGGAGTGGAAAGAAGGAGGCAGAGAGGAATGAGTCAAAGGTAGACGTGGGGAGGTTAAAGTCGCCCAGGACTGTGAGAGGTGAGCCGTCCTCAGGAAAGGAGCTTATCAAGGCATCAAGCTTTAAACAGATATCTCTAGTTTTAAACAAATATCTCTAGTTTTAAACAGATATCTCACTTAAACTGATGGATTTTAATGGAGATGTTTTATTATGTCACTCTGATTGATGCACCGGTGCACCAATAGACTCTAGGGGGTATAATTGTATGAGTCCCTTTCCTATGGTACTGCAGCCAAAGTACCAATGTACCAATGTACCATCTACAGTTGACAGTCCCTTTTCCAGTTGGACAGGTATCTCTCAGAATCTAAGTTATAACCTACCCAGCCCCCAAGCCCTAGACCTTTCCTCTCTAAGTTATAACCTACCCAGCCCCCAAGCCCTAGACCTTTCCTCTCTAAGTTATAACCTACCCAGTCCCCAAGCCCTAGACCTTTCCTCTCTAAGTTATAACCTACCCAGCCCCCAAGCCCTAGACCTTTCCTCTCTAAGTTATAACCTACCCAGTCCCCAAGCCCTAGACCTTTCCTCTCTAAGTTATAACCTACCCAGTCTCCATGTAAAGGGGTTAAATTGCCAGTTGGGACGCGGTCGTTGAGTGTCTCAGTAACTCCCTATCTAGTGCGCTACTTTTGACCAAGGCTCCCTGTAAAGGGGTTAAAGTGCCAGTTGGGACGCGGTCGTTGAGTGTCTCTGTAACTCCCTATCTAGTGCGCTACTTTTCACCAAGGCTCCCAGTAAAGGGGTTAAAGTGCCAGTTGGGACGCGGTCATTGAGTGTCTCAGTAACTCCCTATCTAGTGCGCTACTTTTGACCAAGGCTCCCTGTAAAGGGGTTAAAGTGCCAGTTGGGACGCGGTCGTTGAGTGTCTCTGTAACTCCCTATCTAGTGCGCTACTTTTGACCAAGGCTCCCTGTAAAGGGGTTAAAGTGCCAGTTGGGACGCGGTCGTTGAGTGTCTCTGTAACTCCCTATCTAGTGTGCTACTTTTGACCAAGGCTCCCTGTAAAGGGGTTAAAGTGCCAGTTGGGACGCGGACGTTGAGTGTCTCAGTAACTCCCTATCTAGTGCGCTACTTTTGACCAAGGCTCCCTGTAAAGGGGTTAAAGTGCCAGTTGGGACGCGGTCGTTGAGTGTCTCTGTAACTCCCTATCTAGTGCGCTACTTTTCACCAAGGCTCCCAGTAAAAGGGTTAAAGTGCCAGTTGGGACGCGGTCGTTGAGTGTCTCAGTAACTCCCTATCTAGTGCGCTACTTTTGACCAAGGCTCCCTGTAAAGGGGTTAAAGTGCCAGTTGGGACGCGGTCGTTGAGTGTCTCTGTAACTCCCTATCTAGTGCGCTACTTTTGACCAAGGCTCCCTGTAAAGGGGTTAAAGTGCCAGTTGGGACGCGGTCGTTGAGTGTCTCTGTAACTCCCTATCTAGTGTGCTACTTTTGACCAAGGCTCCCTGTAAAGGGGTTAAAGTGCCAGTTGGGACGCGGACGTTGAGTGTCTCAGTAACTCCCTATCTAGTGCGCTACTTTTGACCAAGGCTCCCTGTAAAGGGGTTAAAGTGCCAGTTGGGACGCGGTCGTTGAGTGTCTCAGTAACTCCCTATCTAGTGCGCTACTTTTGACCAAGGCTCCCTGTAAAGGGGTTAAAGTGCCAGTTGGGACGCGGTCGTTGAGTGTCTCTGTAACTCCCTATCTAGTGCGCTACTTTTGACCAAGGCTCCCTGTAAAGGGGTTAAAGTGCCAGTTGGGACGCAGTCGTTGAGTGTCTCTGTAACTCCCTATCTAGTGCGCTACTTTTGACCAAGGCTCCCTGTAAAGGGGTTAAAGTGCCAGTTGGGACGCGGTCGTTGAGTGTCTCTGTAACTCCCTATCTAGTGCGCTACTTTTGACCAAGGCTCCCTGTAAAGGGGTTAAAGTGCCAGTTGGGACGCGGTCGTTGAGTGTCTCTGTAACTCCCTATCTAGTGCGCTACTTCTGACCAAGGCTCCCTGTAAAGGGGTTAAAGTGCCAGTTGGGACGCGGTCGTTGAGTGTCTCAGTAACTCCCTATCTAGTGCGCTACTTTTGACCAAGGCTCCCTGTAAAGGGGTTAAAGTGCCAGTTGGGACGCGGTCGTTGAGTGTCTCTGTAACTCCCTATCTAGTGCGCTACTTTTGACCAAGGCTCCCTGTAAAGGGGTTAAAGTGCCAGTTGGGACGCGGTCGTTGAGTGTCTCAGTAACTCCCTATCTAGTGCGCTACTTTTGACCAAGGCTCCCTGTAAAGGGGTTAAAGTGCCAGTTGGGACGCGGTCGTTGAGTGTCTCTGTAACTCCCTATCTAGTGTGCTACTTTTGACCAAGGCTCCCTGTAAAGGGGTTAAAGTGCCAGTTGGGACGCGGTCGTTGAGTGTCTCAGTAGCTCCCTATCTAGTGTGCTACTTTTGACCAAGGCTCCCTGTAAAGGGGTTAAAGTGCCAGTTGGGACGCGGTCGTTGAGTGTCTCAGTAACTCCCTATCTAGTGCGCTACTTTTGACCAAGGCTCCCTGTAAAGGGGTTAAAGTGCCAGTTGGGACGCGGTCGTTGAGTGTCTCAGTAACTCCCTATCTAGTGCACTACTTTTGACCAAGGCTCCCTGTAAAGGGGTTAAAGTGCCAGTTGGGACGCGGTCGTTGAGTGTCTCTGTAACTCCCTATCTAGTGCGCTACTTTTGACCAAGGCTCCCTGTAAAGGGGTTAAAGTGCCAGTTGGGACGCGGTCGTTGAGTGTCCCAGTAACTCCCTATCTAGTGCGCTACTTTTGACCAAGGCTCCCTGTAAAGGGGTTAAAGTGCCAGTTGGGACGCGGTCGTTGAGTGTCTCTGTAACTCCCTATCTAGTGTGCTACTTTTGACCAAGGCTCCCTGTAAAGGGGTTAAAGTGCCAGTTGGGACGCGGTCGTTGAGTGTCTCTGTAACTCCCTATCTAGTGCGCTACTTTTGACCAAGGCTCCCTGTAAAGGGGTTAAAGTGCCAGTTGGGACGCGGTCGTTGAGTGTCTAAGTAACCAAATGCTTTTTTTTTCATTCTTCCTACAATATTTGTGTCATTTAGATTTCAGTAAAATGGCTCAGTGTGCAGAAAAGGTCACGTTATGTGAAATCAATTACCTTCTAAACTCCCAGAGGAACAACCTATTTCAGGGTTTAGTAACATCCTCATCCTTTCATTGGTACAAGAAACAACTTTTAGACAAACTGTTTTTTTGACAGGGTTTTCTCAGCCCTGGTGCAGCAGGGTAGCCTAGTGGTTAGAGTGTAGAGGGGGCAGGGTAGCCTAATGGTTAGAGTGTAGAGGTGGCAGGGTAGCCTAGTGGTTAGAGTGTAGAGGTGGCTGGGTAGCCTAGTGGTTAGAGTGTAGAGGTGGCAGGGTAGCCTAGTGGTTAGAGTGTAGAGGTGGCAGGGTAGCCTAGTGGTTAGAGTGTGGAGGTGGCAGGGTAGCCTAGTGGTTAGAGTGTGGAGGTGGCAGGGTAGCCTAGTGGTTAGAGTGTAGAGGTGGCAGGGTAGCCTAGTGGTTAGAGTGTGGAGGTGGCAGGGTAGCCTAGTGGTTAGAGTGTAGAGGTGGCAGGGTAGCCTAGTGGTTAGAGTGTAGAGGTGGCAGGGTAGCCTAGTGGTTAGAGTGTAGAGGTGGCAGGGTAGCCTAGTGGTTAGAGTGTAGAGGTGGCAGGGTAGCCTAGTGGTTAGAGTGTAGAGGTGGCAGGGTAGCCTAGTGGTTAGAGTGTGGAGGTGGCAGGGTAGCCTAGTGGTTAGAGTGTAGGGGCAGCAGCGTAGCCTAGTGGTTAGAGCATTGGACTAGTAACCGGAAGGTTGCAAGTTCAAACCCCCAAGCAAACAAGGTACAAATCTGTCATTCTGCCCCTGAACAGGCAGTTAACCCACTGTTCCTTGGCCGTCATTGAAAATAAGAATTTGTTCATAATTAACTGACTTGCCTAGTTAAATAAAGGTAAATTAAATAAAAAATAAACTCCCAGAGGAACACCCTAATTCTTCCACTGACAGGATGGACTAGAAAAGCTCTTAGTATTTTGAATTCACAAAGTCATTTTCACTGACTGTTGAGATCGAAGGAAATGTTGTACATATGTGACTCAACACCTGGATTCCGTCTTATGTGACAACATTTTAATTATCATTATTGTTTTTTTACATTGGATAAAAGTAGAGACTGAGAGCTACATAATGGTGTATCATACACTACAGTTGAGGAACAATGGGAAGGGTATTCTGCTCTGAAAGTTGATACACTTGTAAACTCACGTTTGGAGAAAAGGGTCTTTGAATGTTTTGGTACCTAATAGAGAGCTATCCTTTGTCTACACCTATTCAGCATTGTTCACGCCCTCTTAAGTCTTTAGCCCCACCCATTTAGCATTGCCCACGCCCTCTTAAGCCTTTAGCCCCACCCATTCAGCATTGTTCACACCCTCTTAAGCCTTTAGCCCCACCCATTCAGCATTGTTCACACCCTCTTAAGCCTTTAGCCCCACCCATTCAGCATTATTCACACCCTCTTAAGCCTTTCGCCCCACACATTCAGCATTGTTCACGCCCTCTTAAGCCTTAAGCCCCACCCATCTCTTTAAGGATTCACATGAGGTCATGTGATAAAGATTTAAAGTGTGCAGATAAAAAGAAGTAATAAATATTAGATGATGCTTAGCCAGATACACTAGTCTGAATGGATGGGTCATGTGGAATAAATGCTGTAACCCCGAGCCACATCCAGTGGTGAAAAAAATAATACATTGTGATACTTGAGTAAAAGTATAAATCATTAAAATTTCTTATATTAAACCAGACGGCACAAAAAGCAAACAATTTATTGACGGATAGCCTGGGGCACAATGTACTTAAATATCAAAAGTAAAAATAAACAATTTCAACTTCCTGATATTAAGCAAATCAGACAGCATAATTGATTTTTTTTTTTAAATTGATGGGTAGCCAGGGGCAACACTCCAACACTCAGACATCATTTACAGAGGGCCAGGGGCAACACTCCAACACTCAGACATAATTTACAGAGGGCCAGGGGCAACACTCCAACACTCAGACATCATTTGCAAACAAAGCATTTGTGTTTAGTGAGTCCTCCAGATCAGAGGCAGTAGAGGTGACCAGGGATGCTTTCTGTTTAGTGAGTCCTCCAGATCAGAGGCAGTAGGGATGACCAGAGATGTTCTCTGTTTAGTGAGTCCTCCAGATCAGAGGCAGTAGGGATGACCAGGGATGTTCTCTGTTTAGTGAGTCCTCCAGATCAGAGGCAGTAGGGATGACCAGAGATGTTATCTGTTTAGTGAGTCCTCCAGATCAGAGGCAGTAGGGATGACCAGGGATGTTCTCTGTTTAGTGAGTCCACCAGATCAGAGGCAGTAGGGATGACCAGGGATGTTCTCTGTTTAGTGAGTCCTCCAGATCAGAGGCAGTAGGGATGGACCAGGGATGTTCTCTGTTTAGTGAGTCCTCCAGATCAGAGGCAGTAGAGATGACCAGAGATGTTCTCTGTTTAGTGAGTCCTCCAGATCAGAGGCAGTAGGGATGACCAGGGATGTTCTCTGTTTAGTGAGTCCTCCAGATCAGAGGCAGTAGGGAGGACCAGGGATGTTCTCTGTTTAGTGAGTCCTCCAGATCAGAGGCAGTAGGGATGACCAGGAAGTGACCACACTCTTGATAAGTGTTTGAATTAGACAATTTTCCTGGTCAAAATGTAACGTGGTACTTTTGAGTGTTAAGGAAAATGTCTGGAGTAAAAAGTACATTACTTTCTTTACGAATGTAGTGAGGTAAAAGATGTCAAAAATATAAATATAAATATATAAATAACAACAACAAAAAACGACTTAAGTAGTACTTTAAAGTGTTTTTACACCTCCGCCCAAATGCCTCCCACATTAGCATAGTTGGTATACTGTTACACATACTTACATTAGCATACTTGGTATACTGTTACACACACTTACATTAGCATACTTGGTATACTGTTACACACACTTGGTATACTGTTACACACACTTACATTAGCATACTTGGTATACTGTTACACACACTTACATTAGCATACTTGGTATACTGTTACACACACTTACATTAGCATACTTGATATAATGTTACACATACTTACTTGGTATACTGTTACACACACTTACATTAGCATACTTGGTATACTGTTACACACACACTTACATTAGCATACTTGGTATACTGTTACACACACTTACATTAGCATACTTGGTATACTGTTACACACACACTTACATTAGCATACTTGGTATACTGTTACACACACTTACATTAGCATACTTGATATACTGTTACACACACTTACATACTTGATTTTTTTAACCTTTATTTAACCAGGCAAGTCAGTTAAGAACAAATTCTTATTTTCAATGACCGCCTAGGAACAGTGGGTTAACTGCCTGTTCAGGGGCAGAACGACAGATTTGTACCTTGTCAGCTTGGGGGTTTGAACTTGCAACCTTCAGGTTACTAGTCCAATACTCTAACTACTAGGCTACCCTAGTGGCCAGCATCCCGGAGTCACCTCTTCACTGTTGACGTTGAGACTGGACAGAGGAACTCTGCCTAGAATGCCAGCATCCCGTAGTCACCTCTTCACTGTTGACGTTGAGACTGGACAGAAGAACTCTGCCTAGAAGGCCAGCATCCCAATGTCGCTTCTTCACTGTTGACGATGAGACTGGACAGAAGAACTCTGCCTTGAAGGCCAGCATCCCGGAGTCGCCTCTTCACTGTTGACGTTGAGACTAATGTTTTGAAGGGTACAATTTAATGAAGCTGCCATTTGAGGACTTGTGAGGCGTCTGTTTCTCAAACTAGACACTCTCTAATGTACTTGTCCTCTTGCTCAGTTGTGCACTGGGGCCTCCCACTCCTTTTTCTATTCTGGGTAGAGCCAGTTTGCGCTGTTCTATGAAGGGAGTAGTACACAGATCTTCAGTTTCTTGGCAATTTCTCGCATGGAATAGCCTTCATTTCTCAGAACAAGAATAGACAGACGAATTTCAGAAGAAAGTTATTTGTTTTTGGCCATTTTGAGCCTGTAATCGAACCCACAAATGCTGATGCTCCAGATACTCAACTAGTCTAAAGAAGGACGGTTTTATTGCTTCTTTAATCATCAAAACTTTACGGAAAAAGCACACCATGCAATAATCTGAGTACAGCACTCAGAGAACAAAACAAGCCGTATCCATATTCATGTTGTGGAGTTGACAGAAGTCAGAAATAGCATTGTAAATATTCACTTACCTTTGATGATCTTCATCAGAATGCACTCCCAGGAATCCCAGTTCCACAATAAATGTTTGTTTTGTTTCGATAAAGTCCACGATTTATGTCCAAATACCTCCTTTTTGTTTGCGCGTTTAGTTCCAAAATCCAAATTCATGACGCGCAGGCCAGACGAAGAGTCAACAAATTCTATTACTGTTCGTAGAAACATGTCAAACGATGTATAGAATCAATCTTTAGGATGTTTTTAACATAAATCTTCAATAATGTTTCAACCGGAGAATTCCTTTGTCTGTAGAAATGCAATGGAATGCAGCTTACTCTCATGGGGGCGTGCCTGAGTGAGCTCGTGGCACTCTGCCAGACCCCTGAGTCAATCACCTCTTATTCCCTCATCCTTCACAGTAGGAGCATCAAACAAGGTTCCAAAGACAGTTGACAGTGGAAGCCAGAGGAAGAGCAATATGACCCCATAGACACTGTATATTGGCAAACCTACAAGCCTCAGATTTCCCACTTCCTGGTTGGATTTTTTTCTCAGGTTTTTGCCTGCCATATGAATTCTGTTATACTCACAGACATCATTCAAACCGTTTTAGAACCTTCAGAGTGTTTTCTATCCAAATCTAATAATAATATGCATATCATAGCTTCTGGGCCTGATTGGCAGGCAGTTTACTGCCCCCAGCCATAATTAGTTAACTAGCAAAACAAACAGATTGTCATAGCTAGCTAAAGTTAACCAATAAGTTCAATGTTAGCTAGGTAACATTAGGCTATAACTAGCAATGGGAAATGGCATTCTGAGAACACATCACTAACATAACACACACTTCATAAGTTAATGTTGGCTAGCAAGCCAGCCATCGAACTCCAGCTGGCTAGCAAACAGCAAGCTTTAATTTACAGTGAAAACAACTTTCAGACAAAATTAGAAAGGTATAATATCTAAATCTGTAGATTCTGACCTGTATACATGGAAGAAAGCCTCACGGCAGACTGCAACCCGTTGGGTAAGACACCCTGTGTTGTTTCCGTTTAGCCCAGCTTGTTTGGCCCGTTGTGTTCCACTGATTTCAAGACGTGTTATGAAATGAGAGAGAGAGAGTCAGCGTGGCACGATCGTCATCCAGAAAGTGGTCCATCACTACTTCTTCACCACTGACGTTTGTCGATAGCGTTTGTCAATAAATTCAGAGCAGCAATGTTATTGATAGCAGTAGCGACATGTTTTCAGTTCTCCATGGCTAACGTAATATCTATACAAAAACACTGTACTAGAAAGGATTATCTACGCATTACGAGCAGCTCATTTTATAGACACAAGATGCAACACCGTAGACCAATCCAAACTCATCTCTCGGCATGTCCAGCCTACTCTTTATCTCAGCCAATCATGGCTAGTGGGAAGGTTGCTCGCTTTTTCTGTGGCTAAACCAACTAGGCTTGTAATTTAACAATTTTATTCGTACTTACAGATGATATATATTTTTTAAGTTTAAAAGGTTCTCCTGTGAAGTCGTGACTTGTGACATCCTGAATCAGGTCACATACGTAGTGTTGAAGAGGAGACAGAGAAACACTGTCAGTGTTAGAAAAATACAAATAGACAAAGAGTTTGATTGGATGGAATCTAAATGCCACACAAGGATAACAGGATGAATGTCATCAAAATGACTAGAACTCAAATTTACATTTACATTTACATTTAAGTCATTTGGCAGACGCTCTTATCCAGAGCGACTTACAAATTGGTGAATTCACCTTATGACATCCAGTGGAACAGCCACTTTACAATAGTGCATCTAAATCATTTAAGGGGGGGTGAGAAGGATTACTTTATCCTATCCTAGGTATTCCTTAAAGAGGTGGGGTTTCAGGTGTCTCCGGAAGGTGGTGATTGACTCCGCTGTCCTGGCGTCGTGAGGGAGTTTGTTCCACCATTGGGGGGCCAGAGCAGCGAACAGTTTTGACTGGGCTGAGCGGGAACTGTACTTCCTCAGTGGTAGGGAGGCGAGCAGGCCAGAGGTGGATGAACGCAGTGCCCTTGTTTGTATCTTGTCTTGACTATCATTAATGTGATTGATGGTTATTTTTATATAAAATAATTACATACCACGTTAATAAATTATTACGCGATTAAATTACTCATGTAACAATTCATTAAGTAGTAATTTGGGGCACCACGGAAAAAAAGTTATTTAACGAGTTACTATCTCCCGACTATAAACATCTTACATCAGTCACAGTCAATTCATGAATTCTTATTTACCACCAGTCTCGTTCTGAATGTCGTACAATCCTTGGATATCTGCACAAACCCGAGCATAAATGATGAATCAGCAATATACAAATTGGCTTAATTATTTATTTACTAACTAATTAAATAATCACACAGATTAAATAAACACACAAACAGAATGGCTTACACATTGATTACTACAGTCGTGGCCAAAAGTTTTGAGAATGACACACATATTAATTTTTACAAAGTCTGCTGCCTCAGTATGTATGATGGCAATTTGCATATATTCCAGAATGCCAGTAAGATTGCACCTAAATCAACCATTTATCGGATCATCAAGAACTTCAAGGAGAGCGGTACAATTGTTGTGAAGAACGCTTCAGGGCGCCCAAGAAAGTCCAGCAAGCGCCAGGACCGTCTCCTAAAGTTGATTCAGCTGTAGGTTCGGGGCACCACCAGTACAGAGCTTGCTCAGGAATGACAGCAGACAGGTGTGAGTGCATCTGCACGCACAGTGAGGCGAAGTCTTTTGGAGGATAGCCTGGTGTTAAGAAGGGCAGCAAAGAAGGCACTTCCCTCCAGGAAAAACATAATCGACAGACTGATATTCTGCAAAATCAAATCAAATCAAATGTATTTAGATAGCCCTTCGTACATCAGCTGATATCTCAAAGTGCTGTACAGAAACACAGCCTAAAATCCCAAACAGCAAGCAATGCAGGTGTAGAAGCACGGTGGCTAGGAAAAACTCCCTAGAAAGGCCAAAACCTAGGAAGAAACCTAGAGAGGAACCAGGCTATGAGGGGTGGCCAGTCCTCTTCTTGCTGTGCCGGGTGGAGATTTTAACAGAACATGGCCAAGATGTTCAAATGACCAGCATAGTCAAATAATAATAATCACAGTAGTTGTCGAGGGTGCAGCAAGTCAGCACCTCAGGAGTAAATGTCTGCTGGGCCAACTGTGCGTAATGAAAGTTCCATCCGTGACACTTAGTTACATCACAAATTAGAAAATGAATTCGACATGATTGTTCTTTAAGTATCCACAGACCCTTCCAATTTTTGGGGGGGAAATATAGAAATATTGTGTCATTATTCAACCTTTTGATGTTACCGTACTGCAACGTCTCTCTCTCTCTCTCTCTGTGGTAACAAAGGGGTTTTAACTTCCATTTCTAAAAGAGTGGGAGACTGAATTTTCCTGCAGGTATTTACGACAATCATAAAATTGCAGAGAGAGAGAGAGAGAGAGAGAGAGAGAGAGAGAGAGAGAGAGAGAGAGAGAGAGAGAGAGAGAGAGACAGAGACAGAGACAGAGACAGAGAGAGAGACAGAGAGAGAGACACAGACACAGAGACAGACAGACAGACAGACAGACAGACAGACAGACAGACAGACAGACAGACAGACAGACAGACAGACAGACAGACAGACAGACAGACAGACAGACAGACAGACAGACAGACAGACAGACAGACAGACAGACAGACAGACAGACAGACAGACAGACAGACAGACAGACAGACAGACAGACAGACAGACAGACAGACAGACAGACAGACAGACAGACAGACAGACAGACAGACAGACAGACAGACAGACAGACAGACAGACAGACAGACAGACAGACAGACAGACAGACAGACAGACAGACAGACAGACAGACAGACAGACAGACAGACAGACAGACAGACAGACAGACAGACAGACAGACAGACAGACAGACAGACAGACAGACAGACAGACAGACAGACAGACAGACAGACAGACAGACAGACAGACAGACAGACAGACAGACAGACAGACAGACAGACAGACAGACAGACAGACAGACAGACAGACAGACAGACAGACAGACAGACAGACAGACAGACAGACAGACAGACAGACAGACAGACAGACAGACAGACAGACAGACAGACAGACAGACAGACAGACAGACAGACAGACAGACAGACAGACAGACAGACAGACAGACAGACAGACAGACAGACAGACAGACAGACAGACAGACAGACAGACAGACAGACAGACAGACAGACAGACAGACAGACAGACAGACAGACAGACAGACAGACAGACAGACAGACAGACAGACAGACAGACAGACAGACAGACAGACAGACAGACAGACAGACAGACAGACAGACAGACAGACAGACAGACAGACAGACAGACAGACAGACAGACAGACAGACAGACAGACAGACAGACAGACAGACAGACAGACAGACAGACAGACAGACAGACAGACAGACAGACAGACAGACAGACAGACAGACAGACAGACAGACAGACAGACGGGGTCTATGATCCTCACCCAAAAGGGCAAATCATGACAAATGTCTTTGTGTTGTTCAATAATTATACTGTGTAGTCTGGAGACAGTCTGAGATGTCTCAGGATCAGTGTATTTATTGGAATTTTTCACTTTGAAAAGGTTATTCTAACATGATGATTGATATGATTACAGCAGCTGTAGGAACAGGCTTGTCTTGGTGTTATGTTACAGTAACATATGATTACAGCAGCTGTAGGAACAGGCTTGTCTTGGTGTTATGTTACCGTAACATATGATTACAGCA
Organism: Oncorhynchus masou masou; assembly: GCF_036934945.1. Taxonomy (NCBI): domain Eukaryota; kingdom Metazoa; phylum Chordata; class Actinopteri; order Salmoniformes; family Salmonidae; genus Oncorhynchus; species Oncorhynchus masou. The sequence continues at coordinate 92,308,886 of NC_088240.1, forward strand.
GCTGTAGGAACAGGCTTGTCTTGGTGTTATGTTACCGTAACATGTGATTACAGCAGCTGTAGGAACAGGCTTGTCTTGGTGTTATGTTACAGTAACATATGATTACAGCAGCTGTAGGAACAGGCTTGTCTTGGTGTTATGTTACAGTAACGTGATTACAGCAGCTGTAGGAACAGGCTTGTCTTGGTGTTATGTTACCGTAACATGTGATTACAGCAGCTGTAGGAACAGGCTTGTCTTGGTGTTATGTTACCGTAACATGTGATTACAGCAGCTGTAGGAACAGGCTTGTCTTGGTGTTATGTTACCGTAACATATGATTACAGCAGCTGTAGGAACAGGCTTGTCTTGGTGTTATGTTACCGTAACATGTGATTACAGCAGCTGTAGGAACAGGCTTGTCTTGGTGTTATGTTACCGTAACATATGATTACAGCAGCTGTAGGAACAGGCTTGTCTTGGTGTTATGTTACCGTAACATATGATTACAGCAGCTGTAGGAACAGGCTTGTCTTGGTGTTATGTTACCGTAACATATGATTACAGCAGCTGTAGGAACAGGCTTGTCTTGGTGTTATGTTACCGTAACATATGATTACAGCAGCTGTAGGAACAGGCTTGTCTTGATGTTATGTTACAGTAACGTGATTACAGCAGCTGTAGGAACAGGCTTGTCTTGGTGTTATGTTACAGTAACATATGATTACAGCAGCTGTAGGAACAGGCTTGTCTTGATGTTATGTTACCGTAACATATGATTACAGCAGCTGTAGGAACAGGCTTGTCTTGATGTTATGTTACCGTAACATGTGATTACAGCAGCTGTAGGAACAGGCTTGTCTTGATGTTATGTTACCGTAACATGTGATTACAGCAGCTGTAGGAACAGGCTTGTCTTGGTGTTATGTTACCGTATCATATGATTACAGCAGCTGTAGGAACAGGCTTGTCTTGGTGTTATGTTACCGTAACATATGATTACAGCAGCTGTAGGAACAGGCTTGTCTTGGTGTTATGTTACAGTAACATATGATTACAGCAGCTGTAGGAACAGGCTTGTCTTGGTGTTATGTTACCGTAACATATGATTACAGCAGCTGTAGGAACAGGCTTGTCTTGGTGTTATGTTACCGTAACATGTGATTACAGCAGCTGTAGGAACAGGCTTGTCTTGGTGTTATGTTACAGTAACATATGATTACAGCAGCTGTAGGAACAGGCTTGTCTTGGTGTTATGTTACAGTAACGTGATTACAGCAGCTGTAGGAACAGGCTTGTCTTGGTGTTATGTTACAGTAACATATGATTACAGCAGCTGTAGGAACAGGCTTGTCTTGGTGTTATGTTACCGTAACATATGATTACAGCAGCTGTAGGAACAGGCTTGTCTTGGTGTTATGTTACCGTAACATGTGATTACAGCAGCTGTAGGAACAGGCTTGTCTTGGTGTTATGTTACAGTAACATATGATTACAGCAGCTGTAGGAACAGGCTTGTCTTGGTGTTATGTTACAGTAACGTGATTACAGCAGCTGTAGGAACAGGCTTGTCTTGGTGTTATGTTACCGTAACATGTGATTACAGCAGCTGTAGGAACAGGCTTGTCTTGGTGTTATGTTACCGTAACATGTGATTACAGCAGCTGTAGGAACAGGCTTGTCTTGGTGTTATGTTACCGTAACATATGATTACAGCAGCTGTAGGAACAGGCTTGTCTTGGTGTTATGTTACCGTAACATGTGATTACAGCAGCTGTAGGAACAGGCTTGTCTTGGTGTTATGTTACCGTAACATATGATTACAGCAGCTGTAGGAACAGGCTTGTCTTGGTGTTATGTTACCGTAACATATGATTACAGCAGCTGTAGGAACAGGCTTGTCTTGGTGTTATGTTACCGTAACATATGATTACAGCAGCTGTAGGAACAGGCTTGTCTTGGTGTTATGTTACCAAAACATATGATTACAGCAGCTGTAGGAACAGGCTTGTCTTGGTGTTATGTTACCGTAACATATGATTACAGCAGCTGTAGGAACAGGCTTGTCTTGGTGTTATGTTACCGTAACATATGATTACAGCAGCTGTAGGAACAGGCTTGTCTTGGTGTTATGTTACCGTAACATATGATTACAGCAGCTGTAGGAACAGGCTTGTCTTGATGTTATGTTACAGTAACGTGATTACAGCAGCTGTAGGAACAGGCTTGTCTTGGTGTTATGTTACAGTAACATATGATTACAGCAGCTGTAGGAACAGGCTTGTCTTGATGTTATGTTACCGTAACATATGATTACAGCAGCTGTAGGAACAGGCTTGTCTTGATGTTATGTTACCGTAACATGTGATTACAGCAGCTGTAGGAACAGGCTTGTCTTGATGTTATGTTACCGTAACATGTGATTACAGCAGCTGTAGGAACAGGCTTGTCTTGGTGTTATGTTACCGTATCATATGATTACAGCAGCTGTAGGAACAGGCTTGTCTTGGTGTTATGTTACCGTAACATATGATTACAGCAGCTGTAGGAACAGGCTTGTCTTGGTGTTATGTTACAGTAACATATGATTACAGCAGCTGTAGGAACAGGCTTGTCTTGGTGTTATGTTACCGTAACATATGATTACAGCAGCTGTAGGAACAGGCTTGTCTTGGTGTTATGTTACCGTAACATGTGATTACAGCAGCTGTAGGAACAGGCTTGTCTTGGTGTTATGTTACAGTAACATATGATTACAGCAGCTGTAGGAACAGGCTTGTCTTGGTGTTATGTTACAGTAACGTGATTACAGCAGCTGTAGGAACAGGCTTGTCTTGGTGTTATGTTACAGTAACATATGATTACAGCAGCTGTAGGAACAGGCTTGTCTTGGTGTTATGTTACCGTAACATATGATTACAGCAGCTGTAGGAACAGGCTTGTCTTGGTGTTATGTTACCGTAACATGTGATTACAGCAGCTGTAGGAACAGGCTTGTCTTGGTGTTATGTTACAGTAACATATGATTACAGCAGCTGTAGGAACAGGCTTGTCTTGGTGTTATGTTACAGTAACGTGATTACAGCAGCTGTAGGAACAGGCTTGTCTTGGTGTTATGTTACCGTAACATGTGATTACAGCAGCTGTAGGAACAGGCTTGTCTTGGTGTTATGTTACCGTAACATGTGATTACAGCAGCTGTAGGAACAGGCTTGTCTTGGTGTTATGTTACCGTAACATATGATTACAGCAGCTGTAGGAACAGGCTTGTCTTGGTGTTATGTTACCGTAACATGTGATTACAGCAGCTGTAGGAACAGGCTTGTCTTGGTGTTATGTTACCGTAACATATGATTACAGCAGCTGTAGGAACAGGCTTGTCTTGGTGTTATGTTACCGTAACATATGATTACAGCAGCTGTAGGAACAGGCTTGTCTTGGTGTTATGTTACCGTAACATATGATTACAGCAGCTGTAGGAACAGGCTTGTCTTGGTGTTATGTTACCGTAACATATGATTACAGCAGCTGTAGGAACAGGCTTGTCTTGATGTTATGTTACCGTAACATGTGATTACAGCAGCTGTAGGAACAGGCTTATCTTGGTGTTATGTTACCGTATCATATGATTACAGCAGCTGTAGGAACAGGCTTGTCTTGGTGTTATGTTACCGTAACATATGATTACAGCAGCTGTAGGAACAGGCTTGTCTTGGTGTTATGTTACAGTAACATATGATTACAGCAGCTGTAGGAACAGGCTTGTCTTGGTGTTATGTTACAGTAACATATGATTACTGCAGCTGTAGGAACAGGCTTGTCTTGGTGTTATGTTACAGTAACAGATGATTACAGCAGCTGTAGGAACAGGCTTGTCTTGGTGTTATGTTACAGTAACGTGATTACAGCAGCTGTAGGAACAGGCTTGTCATCGTGTTATGTTACCGTAACATATGATTACAGCAGCTGTAGGAACAGGCTTGTCTTGGTGTTATGTTGCCGTAACATATGATTACAGCAGCTGTAGGAACAGGCTTGTCTTGGTGTTATGTTACCGTAACATATGATTACAGCAGCTGTAGGAACAGGCTTGTCTTGGTGTTATGTTACCATAACATGTGATTACAGCAGCTGTAGGAACAGGCTTGTCTTGGTGTTATGTTACCGTAACATGTGATTACAGCAGCTGTAGGAACAGGCTTGTCTTGGTGTTATGTTACCGTAACATATGATTACAGCAGCTGTAGGAACAGGCTTGTCTTGGTGTTATGTTACCGTAACATATGATTACAGCAGCTGTAGGAACAGGCTTGTCATCGTGTTATGTTACCGTAACATATGATTACAGCAGCTGTAGGAACAGGCTTGTCTTGGTGTTATGTTACCGTAACATATGATTACAGCAGCTGTAGGAACAGGCTTGTCTTGGTGTTATGTTACCGTAACATGTGATTACAGCAGCTGTAGGAACAGGCTTGTCTTGGTGTTATGTTACCGTAACATATGATTACAGCAGCTGTAGGAACAGGCTTGTCTTGGTGTTATGTTACAGTAACATATGATTACAGCAGCTGTAGGAACAGGCTTGTCTTGGTGTTATGTTACAGTAACATATGATTACAGCAGCTGTAGGAACAGGCTTGTCTTGGTGTTATGTTACCGTAACATATGATTACAGCAGCTGTAGGAACAGGCTTGTCTTGGTGTTATGTTACCGTAACATGTGATTACAGCAGCTGTAGGAACAGGCTTGTCTTGGTGTTATGTTACCGTAACATGTGATTACAGCAGCTGTAGGAACAGGCTTGTCTTGGTGTTATGTTACCGTAACATATGATTACAGCAGCTGTAGGAACAGGCTTGTCATCGTGTTATGTTACAGTAACATGTGATTACAGCAGCTGTAGGAACAGGCTTGTCATCGTGTTATGTTACCGTAACATATGATTACAGCAGCTGTAGGAACAGGCTTGTCATCGTGTTATGTTACCGTAACATATGATTACAGCAGCTGTAGGAACAGGCTTGTCATCGTGTTATGTTACCGTAACATATGATTACAGCAGCTGTAGGAACAGGCTTGTCATCGTGTTATGTTACCGTAACATATGATTACAGCAGCTGTAGGAACAGGCTTGTCTTGGTGTTATGTTACCGTAACATATGATTACAGCAGCTGTAGGAACAGGCTTGTATTGGTGTTATGTTACCGTAACATATGATTACAGCAGCTGTAGGAACAGGCTTGTCTTGGTGTTATGTTACCGTAACAGATAATTACAGCAGCTGTAGGAACAGGCTTGTCTTGGTGTTATGTTACCGTAACATATGATTACAGCAGCTGTAGGAACAGGCTTGTCTTGGTGTTATGTTACCGTAACAGATAATTACAGCAGCTGTAGGAACAGGCTTGTCTTGGTGTTATGTTACCAAAACAGATGATTACAGCAGCTGTAGGAACAGGCTTGTCATCGTGTTATGTTAGCGTAACATATGATTACAATAACAAGGCAGACTAATGTTGATATAAACATTTACTTACTATGGCTGAGAAATGTGGTTGTTTCCACTAGCTACCTCAATAAGATGAATGCACTTGACTGTAAATCGCTCTGGAAAGAAAGCTTCTGCTAAATAAAAAATATGTCAAATGTAATGACAAGGTATTATGGCGCTGTACACCGTTGAAAAAAAATCTAAATGCCAAGTATATTTTGTGACCAAACCAAAGTCCCTTCACACCTCAGAAACACTTATTTACATCCTTACTGTTGCACCACTTGTTATCTATCCCTTGTTATTTATTTATTTTTTATTTAACTTTTATTTAACAAGTCTTGTCAGTTAAGAAGAAATTCTTATTTTCAATGACTTCTTACTCTGGCCAAATGCAGTCAGCGCTGGACCAATTGTGCGCTGCCCGATGGGACTCCCCAATCATGGCCGGTTGTGATACAGCCTGGAATCAAACCAGGGTCTGTAGTGACGCCTCTAGCACTGATATACAGTACCTTAGACCGCTGCGCCACTCGGGAGCCCGAAATTGACTGTTCGACTTGTCCAGAACCTTGTTTAATAGCTGTGTGTTGTATTGACTGTTTGACCTGTCTAAAACCTTGTTTAATAGCTGTGTGTTGGGTTTGTATTGTGTTGCAATGACTGTGTGTGAAGCTGAGGAGAGGCGGGGAAGGAGAGAGGGAGGGATGCAGGCTTGGCAGGCGGGGAGGGAGAGAGAGAGGCAGGCAGACAGGCAGGCGGGGAGGGAGAGAGGGAGGCAGGCAGGCAGGCGGGAGGGAGAGAGAGAGGGAGGCAGGCAGGCGGGGAGGGAGAGAGAGAGAGAGGGAGGGATGCAGGCAGGCAGGCGGGGATGGAGAGAGAGTGCGAGGGATGGAGACAGGTGGAGAGAGAGGGAGGGAGGGAGACAGGTGGAGAGAGGGGGAGGGAGGGAGGGAGGCAGGTGGAGAGAGGGGGAGGGAGGGAGGCAGGCAGGCGGGGAGGGAGAGAGAGAGAGAGGCAGGCAGGGAGGGAGAGAGAGAGAGAGGGAGGGATGCAGGCAGGCAGGCAGGCGGGGATGGAGAGAGAGAGGGAGGGATGGAGACAGGTGGAGAGAGAGGGAGGGAGGGAGACAGGTAGAGAGAGGGGGAGGGAGGGAGGCAGGTGGAGAGAGGGGGAGGGAGGGAGGCAGGCAGGCGGGGAGGGAGAGAGGCAGGCGGGGAGGGAGAGAGGGGGAGGGAGGGAGACAGGTGGAGAGAGGGGAAGGGAGGGAGGCAGGTGGAGAGAGGGGGAGGGAGGGAGGCAGGTGGAGAGAGGGGGAGGGAGGGAGGCAGGTGGAGAGAGGGGGAGGGAGGGAGAAAGGCAGGCGGGGAGGGAGTATTGTTGGAAGCAGAAGATAAAAGCACCAGGGTTCGGCCCAAATGGCACCATGTTCCCTATACAGTGTGGTTCTGGCCCTGTGGGCCCTGGTTATAGTAGTGCAGTATGTTCCCTATGTAGTGTGGTTCTGGCCCTGTGGGCCCTGGTTATAGTAGTGCAGTATGTTCCCTATGTAGTGTGGTTCTGGCCCTGTGGGCCCTGGTTATAGTAGTGCAGTATGTTCCCTATGTAGTGTGGTTCTGGCCCTGTGGGCCCTGGTTATAGTAGTGCAGTATGTTCCCTATATAGTGTGGTTCTGGCCCTGTGGGCCCTGGTTATAGTAGTGCAGTATGTTCCCTATGTAGTGTGGTTCTGGCCCTGTGGGCCCTGGTTATAGTAGTGCAGTATGTTCCCTATGTAGTGTGGTTCTGGCCCTGTGGGCCCTGGTTATAGTAGTGCAGTATATTCCCTATATAGTGTGTTTCTGGCCCTGTAGGCCCTGGTTATAGTAGTGCAGTATATTCCCTATATAGTGTGGTTCTGGCCCTATGGGCCCTGGTTATAGTAGTGTGGTTCTGGCCCTGTGGGCCCTGGTTATAGTAGTGCAGTATGTTCCCTATATAATGTGGTTATGGCCCTGTGGGCCCTGGTTATAGTAGTCTGGTTCTGGCCCTGTGGGCCCTGGTTATAGTAGTGCAGTATGTTCCCTATATAGTGCGGTTCTGGCCCTGTGGGCCCTGGTTATAGTAGTGTGGTTCTGGCCCTGTGGGCCCTGGTTATAGTAGTGTGGTTCTGGCCCTGTGGGCCCTGGTTATAGTAGTGTGGTTCTGGCCCTGTGAGCCATGGTTATAGTAGTGCAGTATTGGAATAGAGCACAGCATGTTGAATCCCTGGGAGTAGAACAGAGCACAGTATGCTGCATCCCTGGGATTAGAACAGAGCACAGCATGCTGAATCCCTGGGATTAGAACAGAGCACAATATGGTGAATCCCTGGAATTAGAACAGAGCACAGTATGGTGAATCCCTGGAATTAGAACAGAGCACAGCATGCTGAATCCCTGGGATTAGATCAGAGCACAATATGGTGAATCCCTGGAATTAGAACAGAGCACAGCATGCTGAATCCCTGGGATTAGATCAGAGCACAATATGGTGAATCCCTGGAATTAGAACAGAGCACAGCATGCTGAATCCCTGGGATTAGAACAGAGCACAATATGGTGAATCCCTGGGATTAGAACAGAGCACAATATGGTGAATCCCTGGGATTAGAACAGAGCATAGCATGCTGAATCCCTGGGATTAGAACAGAGCACAATATGGTGAATCCCTGGGATTAGAACAGAGCACAATATGGTGAATCCCTAGAATTAGAACAGAGCACAGCATGCTGAATCCCTGGGATTAGAACAGAGCACAATATGGTGAATCCCTGGGATTAGAACAGAGCACAATATGGTGAATCCCTAGAATTAGAACAGAGCACAGCATGCTGAATCCCTGGGATTAGAACAGAGCACAATATGGTGAATCCCTGGAATTAGAACAGAACACAGCTACAGCCTAATGAAGCCCAATGCTCCCTCCCTCTAATGCATCTGATCTCAGACTAGGCACGGCTGTGTGTGCGTGTGTGTGTGTGTGGGGGTTTAGATGGATTCATTTTCAGAGCAGTTCAGCCGTGTGATGTTCCTACCAGACATTACTGTGATGTTCCTACCAGTCATTACTGTGATGTTCCTACCAGTCATTACTGTGATGTTCCTACCAGTCATTACAGTCTACAGTTGAGTGATGTTCCTACCAGTCATTACTGTGATGTTCCTACCAGACATTACTGTGATGTTCCTACCAGACATTACTGTGATGTTCCTACCAGACATTACTGTGATGTTCCTACCAGACATTACTGTGATGTTCCTACCAGTCATTACAGTCTACAGTTGTGTGATGTTCCTACCAGTCATTACTGTGATGTTCCTACCAGCCATTACTGTGATGTTCATACCAGTCATTATTGTGATGTTCCTACCAGACATTACTGTGATGTTCCTACCAGACATTACTGTGATGTTCCTACCAGTCATTACAGTCTACAGTTGAGTGATGTTCCTACCAGTCATTACAGTCTACAGTTGAGTGATGTTCCTACCAGTCATTACTGTGATGTTCCTACCAGACATTACTGTGATGTTCCTACCAGACATTACTGTGATGTTCCTACCAGACATTACTGTGATGTTCCTACCAGTCATTACAGTCTACAGTTGTGTGATGTTCCTACCAGTCATTACTGTGATGTTCCTACCAGCCATTACTGTGATGTTCATACCAGTCATTATTGTGATGTTCCTACCAGACATTACTGTGATGTTCCTACCAGACATTACTGTGATGTTCCTACCAGTCATTACAGTCTACAGTTGAGTGATGTTCCTACCAGTCATTACTGTGATGTTCCTACCAGACATTACTGTGATGTTCCTACCAGACATTACTGTGATGTTCCTACCAGTCATTACAGTCTACAGTTGAGTGATGTTCCTACCAGTCATTACTGTGATGTTCCTACCAGACATTACTGTGATGTTCCTACCAGACATTACTGTGATGTTCCTACCAGACATTACTGTGATGTTCCTACCAGTCATTACAGTCTACAGTTGTGTGATGTTCCTACCAGTCATTACTGTGATGTTCCTACCAGACATTACTGTGATGTTCCTACCAGTCATTACAGTCTACAGTTGAGTGATGTTCCTACCAGTCATTACTGTGATGTTCCTACCAGACATTACTGTGATGTTCCTACCAGACATTACTGTGATGTTCCTACCAGTCATTACAGTCTACAGTTGAGTGATGTTCCTACCAGTCATTACTGTGATGTTCCTACCAGACATTACTGTGATGTTCCTACCAGACATTACTGTGATGTTCCTACCAGACATTACTGTGATGTTCCTACCAGTCATTACAGTCTACAGTTGTGTGATGTTCCTACCAGTCATTACTGTGATGTTCCTACCAGCCATTACTGTGATGTTCATACCAGTCATTATTGTGATGTTCCTACCAGACATTACTGTGATGTTCCTACCAGTCATTACTGTGATGTTCCTACCAGACATTACTGTGATGTTCCTACCAGTCATTACTGTGATGTTCCTACCAGTCATTACTGTGATGTTCCTACCAGTCATTACTGTGATGTTCCTGCCAGTCATAACTGTGATGTTCATACCAGACATTACTGTGATGTTCCTACCAGTCATTACTGTGATGTTCCTACCAGTCATTACTGTGATGTTCCTACCAGTCATTACTGTGATGTTCCTACCAGTCATAACTGTTCATACCAGTCATAACTGTGATGTTCCTAAGAGTCATTACTGTGATGTTCCTACCAGTCACAACTGTGATGTTCCTACCAGTCATAACTGTGATGTTCCTACCAGTCATAACTGTTCCTACCAGTCATTACTGTGATGTTCCTACCAGTCATAACTGTGATGTTCCTACCAGTCATTACTGTGATGTTCCTACCAGTCATAACTGTGATGTTCCTACCAGTCATAACTGTGATGTTCCTACCAGTCATAACTGTGATGTTCCTACCAGTCATAACTGTGATGTTCCTACCAGTCATAACTGTGATGTTCCTACCAGTCATTACTGTGATGTTCCTACCAGTCATTACTGTGATGTTCCTACCAGTCATTACTGTGATGTTCCTACCAGTCATTACTGTGATGTTCCTACCAGTCATAACTGTGATGTTCCTACCAGTCATAACTGTTCCTACCAGTCATTACTGTGATGTTCCTACCAGTCATAACTGTGATGTTCCTACCAGTCATTACTGTGATGTTCCTACCAGTCATAACTGTGATGTTCCTACCAGTCATAACTGTGATGTTCCTACCAGTCATAACTGTGATGTTCCTACCAGTCATAACTGTGATGTTCCTACCAGTCATTACTGTGATGTTCCTACCAGTCATTACTGTGATGTTCCTACCAGTCATTACTGTGATGTTCCTACCAGTCATTACTGTGATGTTCCTACCAGTCATAACTGTGATGTTCCTACCCGTCATAACTGTGATGTTCCTACCAGTCATAACTGTGATGTTCCTACCAGTCATTACCGTGATGTTCCTACCAGTTATAACTGTGATGTTCCTACCAGTTATAACTGTTCCTACCAGTCATAACTGTGATGTTCCTACCAGTCATAACTGTGATGTTCCTACCAGTCATTACTGTGATGTTCCTACCAGTCATTACTGTGATGTTCCTACCAGTCATAACTGTGATGTTCCTACCAGTCATTACTGTGATGTTCCTACCAGTCATTACTGTGATGTTCCTACCAGTCATTACTGTGATGTTCCTACCAGTCATTACTGTGATATTCATACCAGTCATTACTGTGATGTTCCTACCAGTCATTACTGTGATATTCATACCAGTCATTACTGTGATGTTCCTACCAGTCATTACTGTGATGTTCCTACCATTCATTACTGTGATGTTCCTACCAGTCATTACTGTGATGTTCCTACCAGTCATTACTGTGATGTTCCTACCAGTCATAACTGTGATGTTCCTACCAGTCATTACTGTAATGTTCCTACCAGTCACAACTGTTCCTACCAGTCATACCTGTTCCTACCAGTCATTACTGTGATGTTCCTACCAGACATTACTGTGATGTTCCTACCAGTCATACCTGTTCCTACCAGTCATTACAAAACTACCGTAGCCTTTAAGCTGCTCTGCTCAGGGAGGTCTCGAACAACCTCTTCTCATTTTAATATTCTCTAAAAATATGATCTTGTTTTGATCTTATAGACTACAGAAGCTGTGTCTGATAACCATGTTGTTATAGAATATAACAGCTGTGTGTGATAACCATGTTGTTATAGAATATAACAGCTGTGTGTGATAACCATGTTGTTTTTGACTATAACAGCTGTGTGATAACCATGTTGTTATAGACTATAACAGCTGTGTGATAACCATGTTGTTTTTGACTATAACAGCTGTGTGATAACCATGTTGTTATAGACTATAACAGCTGTGTGATAACCATGTTGTTATAGACTATAACAGCTGTGTGATAACCATGTTGTTATAGACTACAGCAGCTGTGTGTGATAACCATGTTGTTATAGACTACAGCAGCTGTGTGTGATAACCATGTTGTTATAGACTATAACAGCTGTGTGTGATAACCATGTTGTTATAGACTATAACAGCTGTGTGTGATAACCATGTTGTTATAGACTATAACAGCTGTGTGTGATAACCATGTTGTTATAGACTATAACAGCTGTGTGTGATAACCATGTTGCTATAGACTATAACAGCTGTGTGCGATAACCATGTTGTTATAGACTATAACAGCTGTGTGTGATAACCATGTTGTTGTAGGCTATAACAGCTGTGTGTGATAACCATGTTGTTATAGACTATAACAGCTGTGTGATAACCATGTTGTTATAGACTATAACAGCTGTGTGATAACCATGTTGTTATAGACTACTGCAGCTGTGTGTGATAACCATGTTGTTATAGACTATAACAGCTGTGTGTGATAACCATGTTGTTATAGACTATAACAGCTGTGTGATAACAATGTTGTTATAGACTATAACAGCTGTGTGATAACCATGTTGTTTTTGACTATAACAGCTGTGTGATAACCATGTTGTTATAGACTATAGCAGCTGTGTGTGATAACCATGTTGTTATAGACTATAACAGCTGTGTGTGATAACCATGTTGTTATAGACTATAGCAGCTGTGTGTGATAACCATGTTGTTATAGACTATAACAGCTGTGTGTGATAACCATGTTGTTATAGACTATAACAGCTGTGTGATAACCATGTTGTTATAGACTATAACAGCTGTGTGATAACCATGTTGTTATAGACTATAACAGCTGTGTGTGATAACCATGTTGTTATAGACTATAACAGCTGTGTGTGATAACCATGTTGTTATAGACTATAACAGCTGTGTGTGATAACCATGTTGTTATAGACTATAACAGCTGTGTGATAACCATGTTGTTATAGACTATAACAGCTGTGTGTGATAACCATGTTGTTATAGACTATAACAGCTGTGTGTGATAACCATGTTGTTATAGACTATAACAGCTTTGTGTGATAACCATGTTGTTATAGACTATAACAGCTGTGTGTGATAACCATGTTGTTATAGACTATAACAGCTGTGTGTGATAACCATGTTGTTATAGACTATAGCAGCTGTGTGTGATAACCCTGTTGTTATAGACTATAACAGCTGTGTGTGATAACCATGTTGTTATAGACTATAACAGCTGTGTGTGATAACCATGTTGTTATAGACTACAACAGCTGTGTGTGATAACCATGTTGTTATAGACTATAACAGCTGTGTGTGATAACCATGTTGTTATAGACTATAACAGCTGTGTGTGATAACCATGTTGTTATAGACTATAGCACCTGTGTGTGATAACCCTGTTGTTATAGACTATAACAGCTGTGTGATAACCATGTTGTTTTAGACTATAACAGCTGTGTGTGATAACCATGTTGTTATAGACTATAACAGCTGTGTGTGATAACCATGTTGTTATAGACTATAACAGCTGTGTGATAACCATGTTGTTATAGACTATAACAGCTGTGTGTGATAACCCTGTTCTTTTGATAGCAGATACTGGTTGTTCTCTTCTTGTCCTTGAAGTAACAGCGGTCGTGTAAACGTGGAGAAACAGATTGTCTGGAACAGGACAGACATGACAGGTGATTGAACCAGTCAGATTACAGAGGCTGTTATGTCTGTATCTTCACCTGCAGGTTATCTGGTGTGAATATACCAGCACCCGTCATCAGCAACAGGAACTGGCTAAGACTCCATTTTGTGACCGACAGGAATCATCTCAATAAAGGATTCACTCTTCAGTATCAAGGTAAGACATAATCAACCCGATTATTGAATGAATTCATCGTCACATTTGATAACCATAAAATGTTTGTTTTTTTCCAGCTGAAAGTCTTTGTAGTTTGATAACAACCAGAAGGGACAAGGAGGACCAAGGAACTGCCATGTTCAACAGGTCCTCCTTGTTCTTTGATACCTAATAAGCCCTAATAACCAATAAGGACCACTCATAACCCCTAATAACCACCATTAGCCCCTAATAACCACCATTATCCCTAATAACCACTCATAACCCCTTATTTTTTATTTATTTTACCTTTATTTAACTAGGCAAGTCAGTTAAGAACAAATTCTTATTTTCAATGACGGCCTAGGAACAGTGGATTAACTGCCAATAACCATTCATAATCACTAATAACCACTCATAACCCCTAATAACTACTACTAATAACCTCTAATAACCACTAATTACCCCTAATAACCACTCATAACCCATTATGACCACTTATAACCCATGATAACCACTTATAACCCCTGATCACCCCTGATAATCCCATTTAACCACTCATAACCCCTTATAACCACTCATAACCCCTTATAACCACTCATAACCCATAATAACCCCTCATAACCACTCATAACCACTCGAGAACCCCTGATAACCACTCATGACCCCTAATAACCCCATATAACCACTTATAACCACTCATGACCCCTAATAACCCCATATAACCACTTATAACCACTCATAGCCCCTAATATCCCCTCACAACCCCTTATTGCCACTCATAACCCCTTATAACCACTCATAACCCCTAATATCCCCTCACAACCCCTTATTGCCACTCATAACCCCTTATAACCACTCATAACCCCTAATATCCCCTCACAACCCCTTATTGCCACTCATAACCCCTTATAACCACTCATAACCCCTTATTGCCACTCATAACCCCTTATAACCACTCATAACCCCTAATATCCCCTCATAACCCCTTATAACCCCTAATAACCACTCATAACCCCTTATTGCCACTCATAACCCCTTATAACCACTCATAACCCCTAATATCCCCTCATAACCCCTTATTGCCACTCATAACCCCTTATAACCACTCATAACCCCTTATTGCAACTCATAACCCCTTATAACCCCATATAACCACTTATAACCACTCATAACCCCTAATATCCCCTCATAACCCCTTATTGCCACTCATAACCCCGTATAACCACTCATAAACCCTTATTGCCACTCATAACCCCTTACCAAAGAGTACTTTCTACCTACTACTTTTCTGATGATCTCATGTATCCGTGCAGCGTTTCATCCTCATCTTGTCTACTGATCAGTGACCAGTTCCATGCACTCTTTTCTGATTGGTTAAAGACTAAGTTCTAGTTGTATCCCTCCAGACCAAAGGCCCCCCGGATCCCCCCTGATTGGTCAAATTGTTCCAGATGTATGATACACTGCTTCGGTAACACACTGCAGAGCCAGACAGACCACTATACTACATTACCTTCCCATTCTCCGTTATCAGGACTTTGAAGATAGTGTTTATAAAGCAAACGAACAGCTCGCCAGCCAATCCAGGCCATACATGAAAAAAACATTTTCTCAATGACGGTGTTTCGCTGTAGTGCGTATAGTGCACTACTTTTAACCAGATCCCCTGATTGTATGATTGTATGTCGCAAAGACATTTCCCCGGAGACAGTTTTCGGGTTGTATCTGATAATTCATTGTACCCACTTGGCTTCAGAGGTTCTAATCAGTCCCTGATTAGAGGCGAACAATGACAACAAGGCTGCGGCCCAGTCTTGGAGGGTTCTAGGGGATTGTTTTCTGATTCATCCTATTATATTCTACTCATTCAGATTCATAAAAAGGTACATCGGTTTGGATTCAATTGGATACCCTTTCACCCCCTGTAAACACGTCAGTTGCAAAGACAATCAATCTAATACATTTTGTTATGGAATTTATCAATGAAGTTATGGTCATGCCACTGAAATGACACCCTATTCTCTTTGTAGCAGGGATAATGGCTCACTCTTTTGTTTGTAGCTGGGGTAATGGCTCACTCTTCTGTTTGTAGCTGGGGTAATGGCTCACTCTTCTGTTTGTAGCAGGGATAATGGCTCACTCTTCTGTTTGTAGCAGGGGTAATGGCTCACTCTTCTGTTTGTTGCAGGGATAATGGCTCACTCTTCTGTTTGTAGCTGGGGTAATGGCTCACTCTTCTGTTTGTAGCAGGGATAATGGCTCACTCTTCTGTTTGTAGCAGGGGTAATGGCTCACTCTTCTGTTTGTAGCAGGGATAATGGCTCACTCTTCTGTTTGTAGCTGGGGTAATGGCTCACTCTTCTGTTTGTAGCTGGGGTAATGGCTCACTCTTCTGTTTGTAGCTGGGGTAATGGCTCACTCTTCTGTTTGTAGCTGGGATAATGGCTCACTCTTCTGTTTGTAGCAGGGGTAATGGCTCACTCTTCTGTTTGTAGCTGGGGTAATGGCTCACTCTTCTGTTTGTAGCAGGGGCAATGGCTCACTCTTCTGTTTGTAGCAGGGGTAATGGCTCACTCTTCTGTTTGTAGCAGGGGTAATGGCTCACTCTTCTGTTTGTAGCAGGGGTAATGGCTCACTCTTCTGTTTGTAGCTGGGGTAATGGCTCACTCTTCTGTTTGTAGCTGGGGTAATGGCTCACTCTTCTGTTTGTAGCAGGGGTAATGGCTCACTCTTCTGTTTGTAGCTGGGGTAATGGCTCACTCTTCTGTTTGTAGCTGGGATAATGGCTCACTCTTCTGTTTGTAGCAGGGGTAATGGCTCACTCTTCTGTTTGTAGCTGGGGTAATGGCTCACTCTTCTGTTTGTAGCAGGGGTAATGGCTCACTCTTCTGTTTGTAGCAGGGGTAATGGCTCACTCTTCTGTTTGTAGCAGGGGTAATGTCTCACTCTTCTGTTTGTAGCTGGGGTAATGGCTCACTCTTCTGTTTGTAGCAGGGGTAATGGCTCACTCTTCTGTTTGTAGCAGGGGTAATGGCTCACTCTTCTGTTTGTAGCAGGGGTAATGGCTCACTCTTCTGTTTGTAGCAGGGATAATTGCTCACTCTTCTGTTTGTAGCAGGGGTAATGGCTCACTCTTCTGTTTGTAGCAGGGGTAATGGCTCACTCTTCTGTTTGTAGCAGGGTAATGGCTCACTCTTCTGTTTGTAGCAGGGATAATGGCTCACTTTTCTAAAACAAATATGAATCCGATAGCAAGTATTCATGATTTCCGTTCCTCATAAGGGGCTATCTGTTATTACTGAACTAAAACCGCCACTGTGTCTTTCTCTCATCTAATGCTGGAACTTTCTTTTGATCTAATGCCATTGTTTTTATTGTTCTCATCCAGTGAAAAGCTCTGGTGAGCTGAAATCCAGAGGAGTAAAGTTACTACCGGGAAAGGACAACAATAACAAATTGTCTTTGAGTAAGTTTCCTATTTATCTTTATGCTAATCATTTACTGTGTGTGTTTGTGTTTGGGCTATTTGCTTGTTTGAGATGGGTGGTTCTTTGTTTTAAGCTGTGGCGTTTAGCTACACTCATAGAGAAAAGGGTTCCAAAAGGGTTCTTTGGCTGTCCCCATAGGAGAACCCTTTTGGTTCCAGATAGAACCCCATTTGGTTCCAGATAGAACCCTTTTTGGTTCCAGGTAGAACCCTTTTGGTTCCAGGTAGAACCCCTTTGGTTCCAGATAGAACCCCTTTTGGTTCCAGGTAGAACCCTTTTGGTTCCAGGTAGAACCCCTTTGGTTCCAGATAGAACTCTTTTGGTTCCAGATAGAACCCCTTTTGTTCCAGATAGAACCCTTTTTGGTTCCAGGTAGAACCCTTTTTGATTGCAGGTAGAACCCTTTTTGGTTCCAGGTAGAATCCTTTTTGGTTCCAGGTAGAATTATTTTGGGTTCCATGTAGAACCCTCTGTGTTAAGGGTTGGAACTCAAAAGGAATCGCTGAAGTTCAGTCCTTTGTCTTTTTTACCAAACGCAATGCCCCCCAGTGCTCTGTGGGAAATGGGCTCTGTAAAGCTACGCTGTATTCCCATGTGGAAAAGAGTCATGAAAAACAAAGAAGAATCTTGTAGAATTTGTCGAAAGATTTAATAAGCCATCTAATAAGGATCTGGTAAAAGTGTGTGTTTTACAGTACCTTATACTGTATGTTAGTGGTGTATTTGTATATACAGTAGATTGTGTTTTACCTTATACTGTATGTTAGTGGTGTATTTGTATATACAGTAGATTGTGTTTTACCTTATACTGTATGTTAGTGGTGTATTTGTATATACAGTAGATTGTGTTTTACCTTATACTGTATGTTAGTGGTATATTTGTATATACAGTAGATTGTGTTTTACCTTATACTGTATGTTAGTGGTATATTTGTATATACAGTAGATTGTGTGTTTTACAGTACCTTATACTGTATGTTAGTGGTATATTTGTATATACAGTAGATTGTGTTTTACCTTATACTGTATGTTAGTGGTATATTTGTATATACAGTAGATTGTGTTTAACCTTATACTGTATGTTAGTGGTATATTTGTATATACAGTAGATTGTGTTTTACCTTATACTGTATGTTAGTGGTATATTTGTATATACAGTAGATTGTGTGTTTTACAGTACCTTATACTGTATGTTAGTGGTATATTTGTATACACAGTAGATTGTGTTTTACCTTATACTGTATGTTAGTGGTATATTTGTATATACAGTAGATTGTGTTTTACAGTACCTTATACTGTATGTTAGTGGTATATTTGTATATACAGTAGATTGTGTGTTTTACAGTACCTTATACTGTATGTTAGTGGTGTATTTGTATATACAGTAGATTGTGTTTTACCTTATACTGTATGTTAGTCGTATATTTGTATATACAGTAGATTGTGTGTTTTACCTTATACTGTATGTTAGTGGTATATTTGTATATACAGTAGATTGTGTTTTACCTTATACTGTATGTTAGTGGTATATTTGTATATACAGTAGATTGTGTTTTACCTTATACTGTATGTTAGTGGTATATTTGTATATACAGTAGATTGTGTTTTACCTTATACTGTATGTTAGTGGTATATTTGTATATACAGTAGATTGTGTTTTACCTTATACTGTATGTTAGTGGTATATTTGTATATTACATTTACATTTACATTTAAGTCATTTAGCAGACGCTCTTATCCAGAGCGACTTACAAATTGGTGAATTCACCTTCTGAAATCCAGTATATACAGTAGATTGTGTTTTACAGTACCTTATACTGTATGTTAGTGGTATATTTGTATATACAGTAGATTGTGTGTTTTACAGTACCTTATACTGTATGTTAGTGGTGTATTTGTATATACAGTAGATTGTGTGTTTTACAGTACTTTATACTGTATGTTAGTGGTATATTTGTATATACAGTAGATTGTGTGTTTTACAGTACCTTATACTGTATGTTAGTGGTATATTTGTATATACAGTAGATTGTGTTTTACCTTATACTGTATGTTAGTGGTATATTTGTATATACAGTAGATTGTGTGTTTTACAGTACCTTATACTGTATGTTAGTGGTATATTTGTATATACAGTAGATTGTGTTTTACCTTATACTGTATGTTAGTGGTATATTTGTATATACAGTAGATTGTGTGTTTTACAGTACCTTATACTGTATGTTAGTGGTGTATTTGTATATACAGTAGATTGTGTTTTACCTTATACTGTATGTTAGTGGTGTATTTGTATATACAGTAGATTGTGTTTTACCTTATACTGCATGTTAGTGGTATATTTGTATATACAGTAGATTGTGTTTTACCTTATACTGTATGTTAGTGGTATATTTGTATATACAGTAGATTGTGTGTTTTACAGTACCTTATACTGTATGTTAGTGGTATATTTGTATATACAGTAGATTGTGTGTTTTACCTTATACTGTATGTTAGTGGTATATTTGTATATACAGTAGATTGTGTTTTACCTTATACTGTATGTTAGTGGTATATTTGTATATACAGTAGATTGTGTTTTACCTTATACTGTATGTTAGTGGTATATTTGTATATACAGTAGATTGTGTGTTTTACAGTACCTTATACTGTATGTTAGTGGTATATTTGTATATACAGTAGATTGTGTGTTTTACCTTATACTGCATGTTAGTGGTGTATTTGTATATTTGTATATTTGTTGACTTATATACCTTACATTACATATACAATTGAATACATGATCGTGGTGTACATGATCCTTCCCCCCCCTTTCCTTCTCCTCCTCTTCTCTCCTCCTGTTAACCAGGTAACATTGTGTTTCTACCTGATTGGTGTGTATCTATAGTGAATCAATTAGCTTGATAACCAGGTAACATTGTGTTTCTACCTGATGGGTGTGTTTCTATAGTGAATCATTTAGCCTGTTAACCAGTAACATTGTGTTTCTACCTGATTGGTGTGTTTCTATAGTGAATCAATTAGCTTGATAACCAGTAACATTGTGTTTCTACCTGATGGGTGTGTATCTATAGTGAATCAATTAGCTTGATAACCAGGTAAACATTGTGTTTCTACCTGATTGGTGTGTTTCTATAGTGAATCAATTAGCTTGATAACCAGGTAACATTGTGTTTCTACCTGATTGGTGTGTTTCTATAGTGAATCAATTAGCTTGATAACCAGGTAACATTGTGTTTCTACCTGATTGGTGTGTTTCTATAGTGAATCAATTAGCTTGATAACCAGGTAACATTGTGTTTCTACCTGATTGGTGTGTTTCTATAGTGAATCAATTAGCTTGATAACCAGGTAACATTGTGTTTCTACCTGATTGGTGTGTTTCTATAGTGAATCAATTAGCTTGATAACCAGGTAACATTGTGTTTCTACCTGATTGGTGTGTTTCTATAGTGAATCAATTAGCTTGATAACCAGGTAACATTGTGTTTCTACCTGATTGGTGTGTTTCTATAGTGAATCATTTAGCCTGTTAACCAGGTAACATTGTGTTTCTACCTGATTGGTGTGTTTCTATAGTGAATCAATTAGCTTGATAACCAGGTAACATTGTGTTTCTACCTGATTGGTGTGTTTCTATAGTGAATCATTTAGCCTGTTAACCAGTAACATTGTGTTTCTACCTGATTGGTGTGTTTCTATAGTGAATCAATTAGCGTGTTAACCAGGTAACATTGTGTTTCTACCTGATTGGTGTGTTTCTATAGTGAATCAATTAGCTTGATAACCAGGTAACATTGTGTTTCTACGTGATTGGTGTGTTTCTATAGTGAATCAATTAGCTTGATAACCAGGTAACATTGTGTTTCTACGTGATTGGTGTGTATCTATAGTGAATCAATTAGCTTGATAACCAGGTAACATTGTGTTTCTACCTGATTGGTGTGTTTCTATAGTGAATCAATTAGCTTGATAACCAGGTAACATTGTGTTTCTACCTGATTGGTGTGTTTCTATAGTGAATCAATTAGCTTGATAACCAGGTAACATTGTGTTTCTACCTGATTGGTGTGTTTCTATAGTGAATCAATTAGACTGTTAAACAGTAACATTGTGTTTCTACCTGATTGGTGTGTTTCTATAGTGAATCAATTAGACTGTTAAACAGTAACATTGTGTTTCTACCTGTTATTTTGTTCCTACAGTGAACGAAGGAGGAATTAAACAGCTGTCCAATTATTGCCCGGATCCAGGGGAACCTGAGAACGGCAAACGCAGAGGCTCTGACTTCAGGTGAGCTCGTCTGTAACTAAACATGTCTCCCTACCTCACATGGGCCTGTGTTCAAACACAGAGGCTCTGACTTCAGGTGAGCTCGTCTGTAACTAAACATGTCTCCCTACCTCACATGGGCCTGTGTTCAAACACAGAGGCTCTGACTTCAGGTGAGCTCGTCTGTAACTAAACATACCTACCTCACATGGGCCTGTGTTCAAACACAGAGGCTCTGACTTCAGGTGAGCTCGTCCGTAACTAAACATGTCTCCCTACCTCACATGGGCCTGTGTTCAAACACAGAGGCTCTGACTTCAGGTGAGCTCGTCCGTAACTAAACATGTCTCCCTACCTCACATGGGCCTGTGTTCAAACGTAGAGGCTCTGACTTCAGGTGAGCTCGTCTGTAACTAAACATACCTACCTCACATGGGCCTGTGTTCAAACACAGAGGCTCTGACTTCAGGTGAGCTCGTCTGTAACTAAACATACCTACCTCACATGGGCCTGTGTTCAAACACAGAGGCTCTGACTTCAGGTGAGCTCGTCTGTAACTAAACATGTCTCCCTACCTCACATGGGCCTGTGTTCAAACGTAGAGGCTCTGACTTCAGGTGAGCTCGTCTGTAACTAAACATACCTACCTCACATGGGCCTGTGTTCAAACACAGAGGCTCTGACTTCAGGTGAGCTCGTCTGTAACTAAACATGTCTCCCTACCTCACATGGGCCTGTGTTCAAACACAGAGGCTCTGACTTCAGGTGAGCTCGTCTGTAACTAAACATACCTACCTCACATGGGCCTGTGTTCAAACACAGAGGCTCTGACTTCAGGTGAGCTCGTCTGTAACTAAACATGTCTCCCTACCTCACATGGGCCTGTGTTCTAAATGGGCCCTGGTCAGACCTACCTCACATGGGCCTGTGTTCAAACGTAGAGGCTCTGACTTCAGGTGAGCTCGTCTGTAACTAAACATGTCTCCCTACCTCACATGGGCCTGTGTTCAAACACAGAGGCTCTGACTTCAGGTGAGCTCGTCTGTAACTAAACATACCTACCTCACATGGGCCTGTGTTCTAAATGGGCCCCGGTCAGACCTACCTCACATGGGCCTGTGTTCTAAATGGGCCCTGGTCAGACCTACCTCACATGGGCCTGTGTTCAAACACAGAGGCTCTGACTTCAGGTGAGCTCGTCTGTAACTAAACATGTCTCCCTACCTCACATGGGCCTGTGTTCTAAATGGGCCCTGGTCAGACCTAACTCACATGGGCCTGTGTTCTAAATGGGCCCTGGTCAGACCTACCTCACATGGGCCTGTGTTCTAAATGGGCCCCGGTCAGACCTACCTCACATGGGCCTGTGTTCTAAATGGGCCCTGGTCAGACCTACCTCACATGGGTCTGTGTTCTAAATGGGCCCTGGTCAGACCTACCTCACATGGGCCTGTGTTCTAAATGGGCCCCGGTCAGACCTACCTCACATGGGCCTGTGTTCTAAATGGGCCCTGGTCAGACCTACCTCACATGGGCCTGTGTTCTAAATGGGCCCTGGTCAGACCTACCTCACATGGGTCTGTGTTCTAAATGGGCCCTGGTCAGACCTACCTCACATGGGTCTGTGTTCTAAATGGGCCCTGGTCAGACCTACCTCACATGGGCCTGTGTTCTAAATTGGCCCTGGTCAGACCTACCTCACATGGGCCTGTGTTCTAAATGGGCCCTAGTCAGACCTACCTCACATGGGCCTGTGTTGTAAATGGGCCCTGGTCAGACCTACCTCACATGGGCCTGTGTTCTAAATGGGCCCTGGTCAGACCTACCTCACATGGGCCTGTGTTCTAAATGGGCCCTGGTCAGACCTACCTCACATGGACCTGTGTTCTAAATGGGCCCTAGTCAGACCTACCTCACATGGGCCTGTGTTCTAAATGGGCCCTGGTCAGACCTACCTCACATGGACCTGTGTTCTAAATGGGCCCTAGTCAGACCTACCTCACATGGGCCTGTGTTCTAAATGGGCCCTAGTCAGACCTACCTCACATGGGCCTGTGTTCTAAATGTGCCCTGGTCAGACCTACCTCACATGGGCCTGTGTTCTAAATGGGCCCCGGTCAGACCTACCTCACATGGGCCTGTGTTCTAAATGGGCCCTGGTCAGACCTACCTCACATGGGCCTGTGTTCTAAATGGGCCCTAGTCAGACCTACCTCACATGGGCCTGTGTTCTACATGGGCCCTGGTCAGACCTACCTCACATGGGCCTGTGTTCTAAATGGGCCCTGGTCAGACCTACCTCACATGGGCCTGTGTTCTAAATGGGCCCTGGTCAGACCTACCTCACATGGGCCTGTGTTCTAAATGGGCCCCGGTCAGACCTACCTCACATGGGCCTGTGTTCTAAATGGGCCCTGGTCATACCTACCTCACATGGGCCTGTGTTCTAAATATGCCCTGGTCAGACCTACCTCACATGGGCCTGTGTTCTAAATGGGCCCTGGTCAGATCTACCTCACATGGGCCTGTGTTCTAAACATGCCTGTCTACCTCACATGGGCCTGTGTTCTAAATGTGCCCTGGTCAGACCTACCTTACATGGGCCTGTGTTCTAAACATGCCTGTCTACCTAACTCACATGGGCCTGTGTTCTAAATGGGCCCTGGTCAGACCTACCTCACATGGGCCTGTGTTCTAAATGGGCCCTGGTCAGACCTACCTCACATGGGCCTGTGTTCTAAATGTGCCCTGGTCAGACCTACCTCACATGGGCCTGTGTTCTAAATGGACCCTGCTCAGACCTACCTCACACGGGCCTGTGTTCTAAACATGCCTGTCTACCTACCTCACATGGGCCTGTGTTCTAAATGTGCCCTGGTCAACCCTACCTCACATGGGCCTGTGTTCTAAATGTGCCCTGGTCAACCCTACCTCACATTGGCCTGTGTCCTAAATGTGCCCTGCTCAGACCTACCTCACATGGGCCTGTGTTCTAAACATGCCTGTCTACCTACCTCACATGGGCCTGTGTTCTAAATGGGCCCTGGTCAGACCTACCTCACATGGGCCTGTGTTCTAAATGGGCCCTGGTCAGACCTACCTCACATGGGCCTGTGTTCTAAATGGACCCTGCTCAGACCTACCTCACACGGGCCTGTGTTCTAAACATGCCTGTCTACCTACCTCACATGGGCCTGTGTTCTAAATGTGCCCTGGTCAACCCTACCTCACATGGGCCTGTGTTCTAAATGTGCCCTGGTCAGACCTACCTCACATGGGCCTGTGTTCTAAATGGGCCCTGGTCAGAAGTAGTTCACTGTATCGAAAATATGATGCCCTCTGATGACTCCATCAGCCATGGAATCAGTTGGAATATAATCTTCTAGACTACAGACCCTGGTAAATAAGAGACTAAACTAGATTTCCTCAGTCCATCTGTCCATAATATGTCCTCAGTCCATCTGTCCATAATATGTCCTCAGTATATATGTCCATAATATGTCCTCAGTCCATCTGTCCATAATATGTCCTCAGTATATATGTCCATAATATGTCCTCAGTCCATCTGTCCATAATATGTCCTCAGTCCATCTGTCCATAATATGTCCTCAGTTCATCTGTGAATAAAATGTCCTTAGTCCATCTGTCGATAATATGTCCTCAGTCCATCTGTCCATAATATGTCCTCAGTCCATCTGTTCATATGTCCTCAGTCCATCTGTCCATAATGTCCTTAGTCCATATTCCAAATGATCCTAAAGCTTCTTATTATATTTGACTGTGTGGGTGGAGCTAGACTGTGTGGGTGGAGCTAGACTGTGTGGGTGGAGCTAGACTGTGTGGGTGGAGCTAGACTGTGTGGGTGGAGCTAGACTGTGTAGGTGGAGCTAGACTGTGTGGGTGGAGCTAGACTGTGTGGGTGGAGCTAGACTGTGTGGGTGGAGCTAGACTGTGTGGGTGGAGCTAGACTGTGTGGGTGGAGCTAGACTGTGTGGGTGGAGCTAGACTGCGTGGGTGGAGCTAGACTGCGTGGGTGGAACTCCTCTCAACCTTTTTCTTCTAAAGACTTCCTTTATTACATGAACGTGTTGTTATGTGTTCAAGCATTGGAGCGGCGGCTCAGTTTACCTGTGATGAGGACCATGTGCTGCAGGGCTCCAAAACCATCACCTGTCAGAGGGTGGCTGAGGTGTTCGCTGCCTGGAGCGACCACAGACCTGTCTGTAAAGGTGAGGCCCTCTTCCTGGTTCATCTAATATAGATACACGCTGCCTGGAGCGACCACAGACCTGTCTGTACAGGTGAGGCCCTCTTCCTGGTACATCTAATATAGATACACGCTGCCTGGAGCGACCACAGACCTGTCTGTCAAGGTGAGGCCCTCTTCCTGGTACATCTAATATAGATACACGCTGCCTGGAGCGACCACAGACCTGTTTGTAAAGGTGAGGCCCTCTTCCTGGTACATCTAATATAGATACACGCTGCCTGGAGTGACCACAGACCTGTCTGTACAGGTGAGGCCCTCTTCCTGGTACATCTAATATAGATACACGCTGCCTGGAGCGACCACAGACCTGTTTGTAAAGGTGAGGCCCTCTTCCTGGTACATCTAATATAGATACACGCTGCCTGGAGCGACCACAGACCTGTTTGTACAGGTGAGGCCCTCTTCCTGGTACATCTAATATAGATACACGCTGCCTGGAGCGACCACAGACCTGTCTGTACAGGTGAGGCCCTCTTCCTGGTACATCTATTATAGATACACGCTGCCTGGAGCGACCACAGACCTGTCTGTAAAGGTAAGGCCCTCTTCCTGGTACATCTAATATAGATACACGCTGCCTGGAGCGACCATAGACCTGTCTGTAGAGGTGAGGCCCTCTTCCTGGTACATCTATTATAGATACACGCTGCCTGGAGCGACCACAGACCTGTCTGTACAGGTGAGGCCCTCTTCCTGGTACATCTAATATAGATACACGCTGCCTGGAGCGACCACAGACCTGTCTGTACAGGTGAGGCCCTCTTCCTGGTACATCTAATATAGATACACGCTGCCTGGAGCGACCACAGACCTGTCTGTCAAGGTGAGGCTCTCTTCCTGGTACATCTAATATAGATACACGCTGCCTGGAGCGACCACAGACCTGTCTGTCAAGGTGAGGCCCTCTTCCTGGTACATCTATTATAGATACACGCTGCCTGGAGCGACCACAGACCTGTCTGTACAGGTGAGGCCCTCTTCCTGGTACATCGAATATAGATACACGCTGCCTGGAGCGACCACAGACCTGTCTGTAGAGGTGAGGCCCTCTTCCTGGTACATCTATTATAGATACACGCTGCCTGGAGCGACCACAGACCTGTCTGTACAGGTGAGGCCCTCTTCCTGGTACATCTAATATAGATACACGCTGCCTGGAGCGACCACAGACCTGTCTGTAGAGGTGAGGCCCTCTTCCTGGTACATCTATTATAGATACACGCTGCCTGGAGCGACCACAGACCTGTCTGTACAGGTGAGGCCCTCTTCCTGGTACATCTAATATAGATACGCTGCCTGGAGCGACCACAGACCTGTCTGGAAAGGTAAGGCCCTCTTCCTGGTACATCTAATATAGATACACGCTGCCTGGAGCGACCACAGACCTGTCTGGAAAGGTAAGGCCCTCTTCCTGGTACATCTATTATAGATACACGCTGCCTGGAGCGACCACAGACCTGTCTGTAAAGGTCCATCTAATATAGCCAACTGCTTTGATTAAACCAGGGCCTGTGGATATATGCAGATTCTAATGGTCAAACCTTTACCTCTGTTTAATATTGTACGATAACAGAGAATATTACACCAGCAAGGTATTATTCCCTCTCATTTAAACATCTCACTCTCCTTTCTCTTGTTTCAGTTAAAGAGCTGCAGGACATTGACTAAACATGACATAATCTAGTATCCCATTTAAACATCTCACTCTCCTGTCTCTTGTTTCAGTTAAAGAGCTTCAGGACATTGACTAAACATGACGTAATCTAGTATCCCATTTAAACATCTCACTCTCCTGTCTCTTGTTTCAGTTAAAGAGCTGCAGGACATTGACTAAACATGACATAATCTAGTATCCCATTAAACATCTCACTCCTGTCTCTTGTTTCAGTTAAAGAGCTCCAGGACATTGACTACACATGACATATTCTAGTATCCCATTTAAACATCTAACTCTCCAATGCTCTCCTCATTTCTCTCTTTTTTTATTTTAATTTTTTTTATTGATCCTTTATTTAACTAGACAATTTAGTTAAGAACAAATTCTTATTTACAATGATGGCCTACCAAAAGGCAAAAGGCCTCCAGCGGGGATGTGGGATTAAAAATAAAGTAAATAAAATATAGGGCAAAAACACACATCACGACAAGAGAGACAACAGAACACTGCATAAAGAGAGACCTGAGACAACAACACAGCATGGCAGCAACACATGACAACACAGCATGGCAGCAACACATGACAACACAGCATGGCAGCAACACATGACAACACAGCATGGCAGCAACACATGACAACACAGCATGGCAGCAACACATGACAACACAGCATGGCAGCAACACATGACAACACAGCATGGCAGCAACACATGACAACACAGCATGTCAGCAACACATGGCAACACAGCATGGCAGCAACACATGGCAACACAGCATGGTAGCAACACATGGCAACACAGCATGGCAGCAACACATGACAACACAGCATGGCAGCAACACATGACAACACAGCATGATAGCAACACATGACAACACAGCATGGCAGCAACACATGGCAACACAGCATGGCAGCAACACATGGCAACACAGCATGGTAGCAAAACAACATGACAACACAGCATGGCAGCAACACATGACAACACAGCATGGCAGCAACACATGACAACACAGCATGGCAGCAACACATGACAACACAGCATGATAGCAACACATGACAACACAGCATGGCAGCAACACATGGCAACACAGCATGGCAGCAACACATGACAACACAGCATGGCAGCAACACATGACAACACAGCATGGCAGCAACACATGACAACAACATGGTTGCAACAACATGGTAGCAACAACATGGCAACAACACATGACAACACAGCATGGCAGCAACACATGACAACAACATGGTAGCAACAACAACATGGTAGCAACAACATGGCAGCAACACATGACAACAACATGGTAGCAACAACAACATGGTAGCAACAACAACATGGTAGCAACACATGACAACACATGACAACACATAATCTAGTATCCCATGTAAACATCTCACTCCTGTCTCTTGATTCAGTTAAAGAGCTGCAGGACATTGACTAAACATGACATATTCTAGTATCCCATTTAAACATCTCACTCCTGTCTCGTTTCAGTTAAAGAGCTGCAGGACATTGACTAAACATGACATAATCTAGTATCCCATGTAAACATCTCACTCCTGTCTCTTGTTTCAGTTAACGAGCTGCAGGACATTGACTAAACATGACATAATCTAGTATCCCATGTAAACATCTCACTCCTGTCTCTTGATTCAGTTAAAGAGCTGCAGGACATTGACTAAACATGACATAATCTAGTATCCCATTTAAACATCTCACTCTCCTGTCTCTTGTTTCAGTTAAAGAGCTCCAGGACATTGACTAAACATGACATAATCTAGTATCCCATTTAAACATCTCACTCTCCTGTCTCTTGTTTCAGTTAAAGAGCTGCAGGACATTGACTAAACATGACATAATCTAGTATCCCATGTAAACATCTCACTCCTGTCTCTCGTTTCAGTTAAAGAGCTCCAGGACATTGACTAAACATGACATAATCTAGTATCCCATTTAAACATCTCACTGCTGTCTCTTGTTTCAGTGAAAACGTGCGGATCGACACTCCAGGGTCCATCGGGGACGTTCACCTCTCCCAATTTCCCCATCCAGTACGAGAGTAATTCCCACTGTGTGTGGATTATCACTGCTAGTAACCCCAATAAGGTATGGTTTATATACTTAGGCCTTTACCTGTCAGCTCTCTCCTAGTCTCTCCCAGTCTCTCCCAGTCTCTCCCAGTCTCTCCCAGTCTCTCCCAGCCTCTCCCAGTCTCTCCCAGTCTCTCCTAGCCTCTCCTAGCCTCTCCTAGTCTCTCCTAGTCTCTCCTCGTCTCTCCTAGTCTCCTCTAGTCTCTCCTAGCCTCTCCTCGTCTCTCCTAGTCTCCTCTAGTCTCTCCCAGTCTCTCCTAGCCTCTCCTAGTCTTTCATAGTCTCTCCCAGTCTCTCCTAGCCTCTCCTAGTCTCTCCTAGCATCTCCTAGTCTCCTCTAGTCTCTCCCAGTCTCTCCCAGTCTCTCCTAGTCTCTCCTAGTCTCTCCCAGTCTCTCCTAGCCTCTCCTGGTCTCTCCTAGTCTCCTCTAGTCTCTCCCAGTCTCTTCTAGCCTCTCCTAGTCTCTCATAGTCTCTCCCAGTCTCTCCTAGCCTCTCCTAGTCTCTCCTAGTCTCTCCTAGCCTCTCCTAGTCTCTCCTATGATCTCCCAGTATCTCCTAGTTTCTCCTAGTCTCTCCTAGTCTCTCCTAGCCTCTCCTAGTCTCTCCTAGTCTCTCCTAACCTACCCTAGTCTCTCCTATGCTCTCATAGTCTCTCCCAGTCTCTCCCAGTCTCTCTCAGTCTCTCCTATGCTCTCCTATGCTCTCCAAGTCTCTCTTAGTCTCTCCTGGCCTCTCCCGGTCTCTCCCAGTCTCTCCTATGCTCTCCTAGTCTCTCCTAGTCTCGCCCAGCCTCTCTCAGTCTCTCCTATGCTCGCCCAGCCTCTCCTAGTCTCGCCCAGCCTCTCCCAGTCTCTCCCAGTTTCTCCTAGTCTCTCCCAGTCTCTCCTAGCCTCTCCTAGTCTCTCCTAGTCTCGCCCAGCCTCTCCTAGTCTCGCCCAGCCTCTCCCAGTCTCTCCCAGTTTCCCCATAGTTTCTCCTAGTCTCTCCCAGTCTCCCCTAGTCTCTCCTATGCTCTCCCAGTCTCTCCTAGTTTCTCCCAGTCTCTCCTAGTCTCTCCTATGATCTCCCAGTCTCTCCAAGTCTCTCCTAGTGTCTCCTAGTTTCTCCCATGTCTCTCATTGACATTGAAGTCATTATCTACGCTTCACATTACCATGTGTTAGCTAACGTTACCTAACGTCATTAGGATAATTATGCACTGTTCCTGCATTGCTAATTCAACACACTGCAGGCATAGGCTGCATCACAAAAGGCACCATTTTCCCTATTTAGTGCACTACGTTTAACCAGTGGCCATTTGGTAAAGTGCACTATATAAAGAATAGAGTACACTGTGGGACGCTGCGCTGTCCTGTCCCCAAAGCACAGACACTACAAGGTCCTAGAGAACAACAGAAGCATGTTGCCGTCATGTTTCGCTGTCGGCATTCGACAGGAATGTGACACGTGTGGCGTTTTAAAAGCTTTAATCTGAGCTCCGTGTGGACAAGGTAGAAATACACTTAAATACAACAATATCCAACATTTTTCTACATTCAGATTAAGCTTCCATGCATGTGTCATGTTATATGTTAAAGTTTTCCCTTCATGTGTCATGTTATATGTTTAAAGCTTCCCTGCATGTGTCATGTTATATGTTTAAAGCTTCCCTGCATGTGTCATGTTATATGTTAAAAGCTTCCCTGCGTGTGTCATGTTATATGTTAAAAGCTTCCCTGTATGTGTCATGTTATATGTTTAAAGCTTCCCTGCATGTGTCATGTTATATGTTAAAAGCTTCCCTGCATGTGTCCCATTATATGTTAAAAGCTTCCCTGCATGTGTCCCGTTATATGTTAAAAGCTTCCCTGCATGTGTCATGTTATATGTTTAAAGCTTCCCTGCATGTGTCATGTTATATGTTAAAAGCTTCCCTGCATGTGTCCCATTATATGTTAAAAGCTTCCCTGCATGTGTCATCTTATATGTTAAAAGCTTCCCTGCATGTATCATGTTATATTTGGTTGTGTGTATGGTTAAATAAAGGGAGGAGAGTAGCTCGGTCACGGTCAGCTACGATGCATCCCAAATAGCAACCTGTTCCCTACATAGTGCATCATAGTTTCATCAGGGCCCATATGGCTCTGGTCAGAAGTTGTGCACTATATATAGAAAATAGGATGCTAATTGGGATGCTTCGTAGGTGACTGTGACCAGAAGATTCATAAAAAGGGAAGACAGAGAGGCAATTCATTATTTCAGTCAATAAGGTGCATCTTTGCATGATTGCTTCTCAGTATTTGATTTGTGTTCTGAGGGGGATTGTCAAATCCATGCCATTAGCAATCTATAAAGTCCTCCCTGAAGACCATTTGCATCGCTTCTGGTGTGAACAATTCAGGGCCTTGCTTTTGGTGAGAGAAACACACACTCTACTTGACGAAATGCATCCGTTTGACAGGACTTGTTGGGATTCATTTGGGTTTCTTTGTTGTGCCATCGAATTGTCTTTCACTCATTGTGAACCGCAAAAGCTGTGTGGGCGGATATTTAGTAAACATCAGAAAATGACTTGAATGAATATGATTCCGAACATTCTCCCAAAGGTGTGTTTGATGAGAATCAGCAGCTGCTAGTACGTCTGTTTATGAATGTGATATGAGGTAAATGTCGAACGATTCTCCGGTCACATACTGTGACTTGATGATGTAATAGCAGAGCTTACAGTGCAGTAGCTGGGTGGATTGTGTTTCTGTTATCTCCTCTAA
This sequence comes from Oncorhynchus masou masou, assembly GCF_036934945.1. Classification (NCBI taxonomy): domain Eukaryota; kingdom Metazoa; phylum Chordata; class Actinopteri; order Salmoniformes; family Salmonidae; genus Oncorhynchus; species Oncorhynchus masou. The sequence goes on from NC_088240.1 coordinate 92,341,201, forward strand.
AGCTTTCTGTCAGCCGTGGATTAGCTATCGTTTTACCAGATACCACGTCCTATTATACAGCCAATCAAATGAACACATTGTTTACCAGATACCACGTCCTATTATACAGCCAATCAAATGAACACATTGTTTACCAGATACCACGTCCTATTAAACAGCCAATCAAATGAACACATTGTTTACCAGATACCACGTCCTATTATACAGCCAATCAAATGAACACATTGTTTACCAGATACCACGTCCTATTATACAGCCAATCAAATGAACACATTGTTTACCAGATACCACGTCCTATTATACAGCCAATCAAATGAACACATTGTTTACCAGATACCACGTCCTATTAAACAGCCAATCAAATGAACACATTGTTTACCAGACACCACGTCCTATTATACAGCCAATCAAATGAACACATTGTTTACCAGATACCACGTCCTATTAAACAACCAATCAAATGAACACATTGTTTACCAGATACCACGTCCTATTATACAGCCAATCAAATGAACACATTGTTTACCAGACACCACGTCCTATTAAACAGCCAATCAAATGAACACATTGTTTACCAGATACCACGTCCTATTATACAGCCAATCAAATGAACACATTGTTTACCAGATACCACATCCTATTATACAGCCAATCAAATGAACACATTGTTTACCAGATACCACGTCCTATTATACAGCCAATCAAATGAACACATTGTTTACCAGATACCACGTCCTATTATAAAGCCAATCAAATGAACACATTGTTTACCAGATACCACGTCCTATTAAACAGCCAATCAAATGAACACATTGTTTACCAGATACCACGTCCTATTAAACAGCCAATCAAATGAACACATTGTTTACCAGATACCACGTCCTATTATACAGCCAATCAAATGAACACATTGTTTACCAGATACCACGTCCTATTAAACAGCCAATCAAATGAACACATTGTTTACCAGATACCACGTCCTATTATACAGCCAATCAAATGAACACATTGTTTACCAGATACCACGTCCTATTATTCAGCCAATCAAATGAACACATTGTTTACCAGATACCACGTCCTATTATACAGCCAATCAAATGAACACATTGTTTACCAGATACCACATCCTATTATACAGCCAATCAAATGAACACATTGTTTACCAGATACCACGTCCTATTATACAGCCAATCAAATGAACACATTGTTTACCAGATACCACGTCCTATTAAACAGCCAATCAAATGAACACATTGTTTACCAGATACCACGTCCTATTAAACAGCCAATCAAATGAACACATTGTTTACCAGACACCACGTCCTATTATACAGCCAATCAAATGAACACATTGTTTACCAGATACCACGTCCTATTATACAGCCAATCAAATGAACACATTGTTTACCAGACACCACGTCCTATTATACAGCCAATCAAATGAACACATTGTTTACCAGATACCACGTCCTATTAAACAGCCAATCAAATGAACACATTGTTTACCAGATACCACGTCCTATTAAACAGCCAATCAAATGAACACATTGTTTACCAGACACCACGTCCTATTAAACAGCCAATCAAATGAACACATTGTTTACCAGATACCACGTCCTATTATACAGCCAATCAAATGAACACATTGTTTACCAGATACCACGTCCTATTATACAGCCAATCAAATGAACACATTGTTTACCAGATACCACGTCCTATTAAACAGCCAATCAAATGAACACATTGTTTACCAGATACCACGTCCTATTATTCAGCCAATCAAATGAACACACATGAAATACGTTGACAGTATATGTTGTAAATGGGTTTTACTCCCAACAGGTTATCCAGGTCAACTTTGAGGAGTTTGACATGGAGATCGGCTATGACTCATTAACCATCGGAGACGGAGGGCAAGTTGGAGACTCAAGAACTATAATACAAGTGTAGGTATTTTTTTATTTATTTCACCTTTATTTAACCAGGTAGGCTAGTTGAGAACAAGTTCTCATTTGCAACTGCGACCTGGCCAAGATAAAGCATAGCAGTGTGAACAGACAACACAGAGTCACACATGGAGTAAACAATTAACAAGTCAATAACACAGTAGGAAAAAAAGGGGAGTCTATATACAATGTGTGCAAAAGGCATGAGGAGGTAGGCGAATAATTACAATTTAGCAGATTAACACTGGAGTGATAAATGATCAGATGGTCATGTACAGGTAGATTTATTGGTGTGCAAAAGAGCAGAAAAGAAAATAAATAAAAACAGTATGGGGATGAGGTAGGTGAAAATGGGTGGGCTATTTACCAATAGACTATGTACAGCTGCAGCGATCGGTTAGCTGCTCAGATAGCAGATGTTTGAAGTTGGTGAGGGAGATAAAAGTCTCCAACTTCAGCGATTTTATACTTGAATTATCCTCAGATCCCACAACCACATCTAGCTGTGAGATTACACTTAAATTAACATGTGTTGTTTGATGGTTCAATTAAGTCCACTTACATTCCACGTTGTTTTAACATGTTAATATTAACGCTAACTAATTAACATGTGTTGTTTGATGGTTCAATTAAGTCCCCTTACATTCCACGTTGTTATAAAGTGTTAATATTAACGCTAACTAATTAACATGTGTTGTTCGATGGTTCAATTAAGTCCACTTACATTCCACGTTGTTATAAAATGTTAATATGAACTCTAACTAATTAACATATGTGTTGTTCGATGGTTCAATTAAGTCCCCTTACATTCCACGTGGTTTTCAAATGTTAATATTAACTCTAACTAATTAACATATGTGTTGTTTTATAGTTCAATTAAGTCCACTTACATTCCACGTTGTTATAAAATGTTAATATTAACTCTAACTAATTAACATATGTGTTGTTCGATGGTTCAATTAAGTCCCCTTACATTCCACGTTGTTTTAACATGTTAATATGAACTCTAACTAATTAACATATGTGTTGTTCGATGGTTCAATTAAGTCCCCTTACATTCCACGTTGTTTTAAAATGTTAATATGAACTCTAACTAATTAACATATGTGTTGTTTTATAGTTCAATTAAGTCCACTTACATTCCACGTTGTTATAAAGTGTTAATATTAACTCTAACTAATTAACATGTGTTGTTCGATGGTTCAATTAAGTCCACTTACATTCCACGTTGTTTTCAAATGTTAATATTAACTCTAACTAATTAACATATGTGTTGTTTTATAGTTCAATTAAGTCCACTTACATTCCACATTGTTTTCAAATGTTAATATTAACTCTAACTAATTAACATATATGTTGTCCGATGGTTCAATTAAGTCCACTTACATTCCACGTTGTTTTAACATGTTAATATGAACTCTAACTAATTAACATATGTGTTGTTTGATGGTTTAATTAAGTCCACTTACATTCCACGTTGTTATAAAATGTTAATATTAACGCTAACTAATTAACATATGTGTTGTTCGATGGTTCAATTAAGTCCACTTACATTCCACGTTGTTATAAAATGTTAATATTAACTCTAACTAATTAACATATGTGTTGTTCGATGGTTCAATTAAGTCCACTTACATTCCACGTTGTTTTCAAATGTTAATATTAACTCTAACTAATTAACATATGTGTTGTTTTATAGTTCAATTAAGTCCACTTACATTCCACGTTGTTTTAACATGTTAATATGAACTCTAACTAATTAACATATGTGTTGTTCGATGGTTCAATTAAGTCCACTTACATTCCACGTTGTTTTAAAATGTTAATATTAACTCGAATTAATTAACATATGTGTTGTTCGATGGTTCAATTAAGTCCACTTACATTCCACGTTGTTATAAAATGTTAATATTAACTCTAACTAATTAACATATGTGTTGTTCGATGGTTCAATTAAGTCCACTTACATTCCACGTTGTTATAAAATGTTAATATTAACTCTAACTAATTAACATATGTGTTGTTTTATAGTTCAATTAAGTCCACTTACATTCCACGTTGTTTTCAAATGTTAATATTAACTCTAACTAATTAACATATGTGTTGTTCGATGGTTTAATTAAGTCCACTTACATTCCACGTTGTTATAAAATGTTAATATTAACTCTAACTAATTAACATATGTGTTGTTCGATGGTTCAATTAAGTCCACTTACATTCCACGTTGTTTTCAAATGTTAATATTAACTCTAACTAATTAACATATGTGTTGTTTTATAGTTCAATTAAGTCCACTTACATTCCACGTTGTTTTCAAATGTTAATATGAACTCTAACTATTTAACATATCTGTTGTTCGATGGTTCAATTAAGTCCACTTACATTCCACGTTGTTTTCAAATGTTAATATTAACTCTAACTAATTAACATATGTGTTGTTCGATGGTTCAATTAAGTCCACTTACATTCCACGTTGTTAGAATTTTTTAAATTTAACTCTAACTAATAAACATGTTTGTTGTTTACAATAATGACTTATCATCAAGTTTCTTTTACATGCCTGGTTGTATAAAAAAGGTAAATAGCTTTTAAGATAACCCTGTCTCTTATTTCTGTTTTTGTATTTAACCTTTATTTGGACTGATAAGTCAATTAAGAACAGATTCTTACGAGTACAACCGATCTGATTGGCTGAAGGGCAGTATTGTGACGGGCCATTGGTTGTATTGTGCTCTTATCTGCAGCCTGACAGGTAGCTTCGTGCCTGACCTCATTGTCAGCATGTCCCATCAAATGTGGCTGCACCTTCAGTCTGATGAGAGCGTGGGATCTATCGGCTTCAAGATCAACTATAAAGGTACAAACACTGTCAACCTCTTTAACCCTCGATACAGTATACAGTCCTCTGTGCTGATAACGATAACATGTTGAGATACAAACACTATCAACCTCTTTAACCCTCGATACAGTATACAGTCCTCTGTGCTGATAACAATAACATGTTGAGATACAGACACTATCAACCTCTTTAACCCTCGACACATTATACAGTCCTCCTCTGTGCTGATAACGATAACATGTTGAGATACAAACACTATCAAACTCTTTAACCCTCGACACAGTGTACAGTCCTCTGTGCTGATAACGATAACATGTTGAGATACAGACACTATCAACCGACCTTAGCCCATGCCTGTCCCAGACCTAGCACCCAGCCCCTATCCCCAGCCCCTAGCCCCAGCACCGTCCCCAGCCCACAGCACCTAGCCTCAAGCCCTATCCTCAGCACCTAGCCTCAAGCCCCATCCCCAGCCCCCAGCCTCTTGACCATAGCCCCAGCACCAGACCTTCTCCATCCCAGACCTGGCCCAGCACCAGACCACCTCCATCCCAGACCTGGCCCAGCACCAGACCTTCTCCATCCCAGACCTGGGCCAGGACCAGACCTTCTCCATCCCAGACCTGGCCCAGCACCAGACCTTCTCCATCCCAGATCTGGCCCAGCACCAGACCACCTCCATCCCAGACCTGGCCCAGGACCAGACCACCTCCATCCCAGACCTGGCCCAGCAGCAGACCTTCTCCATCCCAGACCTGGCCCAGCACCAGACTACCTCCATCCCAGACCTGGCCCAGGACCAAACCTTCTCCATCCCAGACCTGGCCCAGCACCAGACCACCTCCATCCCAGACCTGGCCCAGCACCAGACTACCTCCATCCCAGACCTGGCCCAGGACCAGACTACCTCCATCCCAGACCTGGCCCAGCACCAGACCTTCTCCATCCCAGACCTGGCCCAGGACCAGACTACCTCCATCTCAGACCTGGCCCAGCACCAGACTACCTCCATCCCAGACCTGGCCCAGCACCAGACCTTCTCCATCCCAGACCTGGCCCAGCACCAGACTACCTCCATCCCAGACCTGGCCCAGCACCAGACCACCTCCATCCCAGACCTGGCCCAGCACCAGACCACCTCCATCCCAGACCTGGCCCAGGACCAGACCTTCTCCATCCCAGACCTGGCCCAGCACCAGACCTTCTCCATCCCAGACCTGGCCCAGCACCAGACCACCTCCATCCCAGGCCTGGCCCAGCACCAGACCACCTCCATCCCAGACCTGGCCCAGCACCAGACCTTCTCCATCCCAGACCTGGCCCAGCACCAGACCTTCTCCATCCCAGACCTGGCCCAGGACCAGAGACCCTTTGAGACAGATACTATCAGTTTCAAACAGATAAAAGCCTAACATTTGACTAATCCCTGTCTCTTTCCCTGACAGAGATTGATAAGGAGAGTTGTGGGGACCCAGGCACACCTCTGTATGGCTTCCAGGAGGGCAGGGGGTTTCTGAATGGCAACGTGCTGCGGTTTGAATGCCAGTTTGGCTTCGAGCTGATTGGAGAGAGGATGATCACCTGTCAGAACAACAACCAATGGTCTGCTAACATCCCCATTTGCATATGTGAGTGTCTGGACTTGCAGAGTATGGAGAGTAATGTTCATTGTTTGAAATTCCATGTTAAAGCACAGTCATTCTGAGGAATATGTTTTCATTAAACTAAGGAAATACCTTCATTCCACTTTTCAGGTGTTACATCCCGTAACAGAGTATGTCTATGTATAGGAAAACCCTCCCATGCTGCCTCGGTGGAATACCTTCATTCCACTTTTCAGGTGTTACATCCCGTAACAGAGTATGTCTATGTCTAGGAAAACCCTCCCATGCTGCCTCGGTGGAATACCTTCATTCCACTTTTCAGGTGTTACATCCCGTAACAGAGTATGTCTATGTCTAGGAAAACCCTCCCATGCTGCCTCGGTGGAATACCTTCATTCCACTTTTCAGGTGTTACATCCCATAACAGAGTATGTCTATGTATAGGAAAACCCTCCCATGCTGCCTCGGTGGAATACCTTCATTCCACTTTTCAGGTGTTACATCCCGTAACAGAGTATGTCTATGTATAGGAAAACCCTCCCATGCTGCCTCGGTGGAATACCTTCATTCCACTTTTCAGGTGTTACATCCCGTAACAGAGTATGTCTATGTATAGGAAAACCCTCCCATGCTGCCTCGGTGGAATACCTTCATTCCACTTTTCAGGTGTTACATCCCGTAACAGAGTATGTCTATGTATAGGAAAACCCTCCCATGCTGCCTCGGTGGAAAACCTTCATGAACATATGAATATGCGAACATAAACATTTATACACCTAACCAGCTCCTTTTCCCTACTCCCACAGTCCCATGTTTCTCCAACTTCACGGCGGCCGTGGGCACTGTGCTGTCCCCTGATTACCCAGAGGGCTATGGGAACAACCTGAACTGTGTGTGGATCATCATCTCTGAACCAGGCAGCCGGATCCACCTGGCCTTCAACGACTTTGACCTGGAGCCTCCATACGACTTCCTCACCGTGAAGGACGGAGACCAGGTAATGGACTGATTGAGACCAGGTAATGGACTGATTGAGACCAGGTAATGGACTGATTGAGACCAGGTAATGGACTGATTGAGACCAGGTAATGGACTGATTGAGACCAGGTAATGGACTGATTGAGACCAGGTAATGGACTGATTGAGACCAGGTAATGGACTGATTGAGACCAGGTAATGGACTGATTGAGACCAGGTAATGGACTGATTGAGACCAGGTAATGGACTGATTGAGACCAGGTAATGGACTGATTGAGACCAGGTAATGGACTGATTGAGACCAGGTAATGGACTGATTGAGACCAGGTAATGGACTGATTGAGACCAGGTAATAGATTGATTGAGACCAGGTAATGGACTGATTGAGACCAGGTAATTAATTGATTGAGACCAAGTAATGAATTGATTGAGACCAGGTAATGGACTGATTGAGACCAGGTAATGGACTGATTGAGACCAGGTAATTAATTGATTGAGACCAGGTAATGAATTGATTGAGACCAGGTAATAGATTGATTGAGACCAGTTAATAGATTGATTGAGACCAGGTAATGGATTGATTGAGACCAGGTAATGGACTGATTGAGACCAGGTAATGGACTGATTGAGACCAGGTAATGGACTGATTGAGACCAGGTAATGGACTGATTGAGACCAGGTAATGGACTGATTGAGACCAGGTAATGGACTGATTGAGACCAGGTAATGGACTGATTGAGACCAGGTAATAGATTGATTGAGACCAGGTAATGGACTGATTGAGACCAGGTAATTAATTGATTGAGACCAAGTAATGAATTGATTGAGACCAGGTAATGGACTGATTGAGACCAGGTAATGGACTGATTGAGACCAGGTAATTAATTGATTGAGACCAGGTAATGAATTGATTGAGACCAGGTAATAGATTGATTGAGACCAGTTAATAGATTGATTGAGACCAGGTAATGGATTGATTGAGACCAGGTAATGGACTGATTGAGACCAGGTAATGAATTGATTGAGACCAGGTAATGGACTGATTGAGTCTAGGTAATGGACTGATTGAGACCAGGTAATGAATTGATTGAGACCAGGTAATGGACTGATTGAGACCAGGTAATGGACTGATTGAGACCAGGTAATGGATTGATTGAGACCAGGTAATGGACTGATTGAGACCAGGTAATGGACTGATTGAGACCAGATAATAGATTGATTGAGACCAGATAATAGATTGATTGAGACCAGGTAATGGATTGATTGAGACCAGGTAATGGATTGATTGAGACCAGGTAATGGATTGATTGAGACCAGGTAATAGATTGATTGAGACCAGGTAATAGATTGATTGAGACCAGGTAATGGACTGATTGAGACCAGGTAATGGACTGATTGAGACCAGGTAATGGACTGATTGAGACCAGGTAATGGACTGATTGAGACTAGGTAATGGACTGATTGAGACCAGGTAATGGACTGATTGAGACCAGGTAATGGATTGATTTAGACCAGGTAATGGACTGATTGAGACCAGGTAATGGATTGATTGAGACCAGGTAATAGAATGATTGAGACCAGGTAATGGATTGATTGAGACCAGGTAATGGACTGATTGAGACCAGGTAATGAATTGATTGAGACCAGGTAATGGATTGATTTAGACCAGGTAATGGACTGATTGAGACCAGGTAATGGATTGATTGAGACCAGGTAATGGACTGATTGAGACCAGGTAATGGACTGATTGAGACCAGGTAATGGATTGATTGAGACCAGGTAATGGACTGATTGAGACCAGGTAATGGACTGATTGAAACCAGATAATAGATTGATTGAGACCAGGTAATGGATTGATTGAGACCAGGTAATGGATTGATTGAGACCAGGTAATGGATTGATTGAGACCAGGTAATGGATTGATTGAGACCAGGTAATGGACTGATTGAGACCAGGTAATGGACTGATTGAGACCAGGTAATGGACTGATTGAGACCAGGTAATGGATTGATTGATAATTGATTGAGTAGCTAGTAAAAGGGGAAGGGCATCATGGAGGTTTTTAAATCAGTCTTAAAAACCCACCGTTTTAGCTTAGCCCGAAAGCTTCCTAGCTTTATGTTAGTGGTTTCATACAGCCTTTCTGGGACTTTAGGTTTATTTTAGTTCATCTCTTATTTCCTCTTGATATGTGGTAAATTCGTCTCTTATTGCCTCTTGGTTTGTTCTTAGTTCTTTCATTTTCTTATTCTACCAAAAAGTTTGTGTTGTTTAAGTGTATAGTTTATTTGAATAGTGTTGTGTTGTTTAAATGCCCCCCCCCCTTTAAATAACGTTTCAACACGATGTGGTCGTACCAGACGGGCTCGTCCATCCTGGGGAGGTACTCGGGGGCCGAGGTGCCGTCTCACTTCACCTCCAACAGCAACATACTCCAGCTGGAGTTCCAGGCTGACCACTCCATGTCCGGAAGAGGATTCAACATCACCTACAGCAGTCAGTACACCGCTCTTATTATTACCACACAATGTCCTTACGACTCACCTTGTTTGATTTCCTTCGTTGTTGGGAGAGAAGCCGTTGATGACCAAGTGTACGGTCTTGTGAGTCATTGTAAACCCCACGGGTAAAAAGATGTTGAATTAGCGTTCGTTCAGTGTCACACTGTTACAAGGCCGTTACGTTACGTGTGTCATGCGTCTCTTACCGTTGGGGTCACCGAAAGGATGCTGGTTTGGAATATTTGAGGTGACAAGGTGAAAAATCTGTCGATGTGCCCTTGAGCAAGACACTTATCCCTAATTTGCTGTTGGTGCACCATGCTACTATGGCCGACCCTGTAAAACAACACCTATCACACTACTATGACTATGACCTAATTTGCTGTTGGTGCACCATGCTACTATGGCCGACCCTGTAAAACAACACATTACACTACTATGACTATGACCTAATTTGCTGTTGGTGCACCATGCTACTATGGCCGACCCTGTAAAACAACACCTATCACACTACTATGACTATGACCTAATTTGCTGTTGGTGCACCATGCTACTATGGCCGACCCTGTAAAACAACACCTATCACACTACTATGACTATGACCTAATTTGCTGTTGGTGCACCATGCTACTATGGCCGACCCTGTAAAACAACACCTATCACACTACTATGACTATGACCTAATTTGCTGTTGGTGCACCATGCTACTATGGCTGACCCTGTAAAACAACACCTATCACTCTACTATGACTATGACCTAATTTGCTGTTGGTGCACCATGCTACTATGGCCGACCCTGTAAAACAACACCTATCACACTACTATGACTATGACCTAATTTGCTGTTGGTGCACCATGCTACTATGGCCGACCCTGTAAAACAACACCTATCACACTACTATGACTATGACCTAATTTGCTGTTGGTGCACCATGCTACTATTGCCGACCCTGTAAAACAACACATTACACTACTATGACTATGACCTAATTTGCTGTTGGTGCACCATGCTACTATGGCCGACCCTGTAAAACAACACATTACACTACTATGACTATGACCTAATTTGCTGTTGGTGCACCATGCTACTATGGCCGACCCTGTAAAACAACACCTATCACACTACTATGACTATGACCTAATTTGCTGTTGGTGCACCATGCTACTATGGCCGACCCTGTAAAACAACACATTACACTACTATGACTATGACCTAATTTGCTGTTGGTGCACCATGCTACTATGGCCGACCCTGTAAAACAACACATTACACTACTATGACTATGACCTAATTTGCTGTTGGTGCACCATGCTACTATGGCCGACCCTGTAAAACAACACATTACACTACTATGACTATGACCTAATTTGCTGTTGGTGCACCATGCTACTATGGCCGACCCTGTAAAACAACACCTATCACACTACTATGACTATGACCTAATTTGCTGTTGGTGCACCATGCTACTATGGCCGACCCTGTAAAACAACACCTATCACTCTACTATGACTATGACCTAATTTGCTGTTGGTGCACCATGCTACTATGGCCGACCCTGTAAAACAACACCTATCACACTACTATGACTATGACCTAATTTGCTGTTGATGCACCATGCTACTATGGCCGACCCTGTAAAACAACACCTATCACACTACTATGACTATGACCTAATTTGCTGTTGATGCACCATGCTACTATGGCCGACCCTGTAAAACAACACCTATCACACTACTATGACTATGACCTAATTTGCTGTTGGTGCACCATGCTACTATGGCTGACCCTGTAAAACAACACCTATCACTCTACTATGACTATGACCTAATTTGCTGTTGGTGCACCATGCTACTATGGCTGACCCTGTAAAACAACACCTATCACACTACTATGACTATGACCTAATTTGCTGTTGGTGCACCATGCTACTATGGCCGACCCTGTAAAACAACACATTACACTACTATGACTATGACCTAATTTGCTGTTGGTGCACCATGCTACTATGGCCGACCCTGTAAAACAACACCTATCACACTACTATGACTATGACCTAATTTGCTGTTGGTGCACCATGCTACTATGGCCGACCCTGTAAAACAACACATTACACTACTATGACTATGACCTAATTTGCTGTTGGTGCACCATGCTACTATGGCCGACCCTGTAAAACAACACCTATCACACTACTATGACTATGACCTAATTTGCTGTTGGTGCACCATGCTACTATGGCCGACCCTGTAAAACAACACCTATCACACTACTATGACTATGACCTAATTTGCTGTTGGTGCACCATGCTACTATGGCTGACCCTGTAAAACAACACATTACACTACTATGACTATGACCTAATTTGCTGTTGGTGCACCATGCTACTATGGCCGACCCTGTAAAACAACACCTATCACACTACTATGACTATGACCTAATTTGCTGTTGGTGCACCATGCTACTATGGCCGACCCTGTAAAACAACACCTATCACACTACTATGACTATGACCTAATTTGCTGTTGGTGCACCATGCTACTATGGCCGACCCTGTAAAACAACACCTATCACACTACTATGACTATGACCTAATTTGCTGTTGGTGCACCATGCTACTATGGCCGACCCTGTAAAACAACACCTATCACACTACTATGACTATGACCTAATTTGCTGTTGGTGCACCATGCTACTATGGCCGACCCTGTAAAACAACACCTATCACACTACTATGACTATGACCTAATTTGCTGTTGGTGCACCATGCTACTATGGCCGACCCTGTAAAACAACACCTATCACACTACTATGACTATGACCTAATTTGCTGTTGGTGCACCATGCTACTATGGCCGACCCTGTAAAACAACACCTATCACACTACTATGACTATGACCTAATTTGCTGTTGGTGCACCATGCTACTATGGCCGACCCTGTAAAACAACACCTATCACACTACTATGACTATGACCTAATTTGCTGTTGGTGCACCATGCTACTATGGCCGACCCTGTAAAACAACACCTATCACACTACTATGACTATGACCTAATTTGCTGTTGGTGCACCATGCTACTATGGCCGACCCTGTAAAACAACACCTATCACACTACTATGACTATGACCTAATTTGCTGTTGGTGCACCATGCTACTATGGCCGACCCTGTAAAACAACACCTATCACTCTACTATGACTATGACCTAATTTGCTGTTGATGCACCATGCTACTATGGCCGACCCTGTAAAACAACACCTATCACTCTACTATGACTATGACCTAATTTGCTGTTGGTGCACCATGCTACTATGGCCGACCCTGTAAAACAACACCTATCACACTACTATGACTATGACCTAATTTGCTGTTGGTGCACCATGCTACTATGGCCGACCCTGTAAAACAACACCTATCACACTACTATGACTATGACCTAATTTGCTGTTGGTGCACCATGCTACTATGGCCGACCCTGAAAAACAACACCTATCACACTACTATGACTATGACCTAATTTGCTGTTGGTGCACCATGCTACTATGGCCGACCCTGTAAAACAACACCTATCACACTACTATGACTATGACCTAATTTGCTGTTGGTGCACCATGCTACTATGGCCGACCCTGTAAAACAACACCTATCACTCTACTATGACTATGACCTAATTTGCTGTTGATGCACCATGCTACTATGGCCGACCCTGTAAAACAACACCTATCACTCTACTATGACTATGACCTAATTTGCTGTTGGTGCACCATGCTACTATGGCCGACCCTGTAAAACAACACCTATCACACTACTATGACTATGACCTAATTTGCTGTTGGTGCACCATGCTACTATGGCCGACCCTGTAAAACAACACCTATCACACTACTATGACTATGACCTAATTTGCTGTTGGTGCACCATGCTACTATGGCCGACCCTGTAAAACAGCACATTACACTACTATGACTATGACCTAATTTGCTGTTGGTGCACCATGCTACTATGGCGACCCTGTAAAACAACACCTATCACACTACTATGACTATGACCTAATTTGCTGTTGGTGCACCATGCTACTATGGCCGACCCTGTAAAACAGCACATTACACTACTATGACTATGACCTAATTTGCTGTTGGTGCACCATGCTACTATGGCCGACCCTGTA
>NC_088240.1:92360236-92480236 GCF_036934945.1 Oncorhynchus masou masou
TGTAGAGTCAGAGAGATGTATCTACTGTAGTAGAGGAACCTGGTGTAGAGTCAGAGAGATGCATCTACTGTAGTAGAGGAACCTAGTGTAGAGTCAGAGAGATGTATCTACTGTAGTAGAGGAACCTGGTGTAGAGTCAGAGACATGTATCTACTGTAGTAGAGGAACCTGGTGTAGAGTCAGAGACATGTATCTACTGTAGTAGAGGAACCTGGTGTAGAGTCAGAGAGATGTATCTACTGTAGTAGAGGAACCTGGTGTAGAGTCAGAGAGATGTATCTACTGTAGTAGAGGAACCTGGTGTAGAGTCAGAGAGATGCATCTACTGTAGTAGAGGAACCTGGTGTTACTGTAGATAGATTCCTCTGTATGTTGGTCATGTCCTTAATGTTGCAGGGAGGTGAGCAGCTCTAACAGTACAGCAGATAACTGCCTCTCTCTCTCCCTGGGTCGGTCCCAAATGTTACACTATTCCCTACATGGGGCCCTGGTCAAAACTCGTGCCCTATTTGGTGAGTAGAATTCCGTTTGGAATGCATCCCCTGACCCATGTAGTACCTAAGTCGATACTATATCATATTATCTCCCTCCCTCCCTCCCTCCCTCCCTCCCTCCCTCCCTCCCTCCCTCCCTCCTCCCTCCCTCCCTCCCTCCCTCCCTCCCTCCCTCCCTCCCTCCCTCCCTCCCTGCCTCCCTCCCTCCCTGCCTCCCTGCCTCCCTCCCTCTCCCCCTGCCTCCCTGCCTCCCTCCCTCTCCCCCTCACCTCCCTCCCTCCCTGCCTCCCTGCCTCCCTGCCTCCCTCCCTCCCTCCCTCCCCTCCCCCTCACCTCCCTCCCTCCCTGACCCTGTATAGCCCCATGTGGAGGCCACTACTCTGCTCCGTCCGGAGTGATCCTGTCCCCAGGGTGGCCTGGATACTATAAGGACTCCCTCAGCTGTGAGTGGGTCATCGAGGCGACGCCCGGACGCTCTGTCAAGATCAGTTTTGACAGGTCTGTATGACAGCACAGCAGCCAGAGCCCAGATAGGGAATGACTCTCTCCAAAAAGTCAGAGGCTAAAATATATAACTTTTTTTTCCTCTCCCAAACGTTGATGCTCCTTGCTTTAGACTGAGGAAATGTCAGATGACGTATGTCCCCCAATCAGATTAGACTGTACTTCAGATTTTTACATTAATGTTATTGAACAAAAGTGTGTCTCCTTCAAATTGTCCATTACATTCTGTTAGGTACTTTTGATTGGCTGAATGGGGCTTGATCCTGTATTGTATTTCCGATGTTATATTAATTACTATTGACTGCATTGTGTTTCTCTCAGTAGGCTGAAGACTGTTTTAAAATGTTATTGATGTCGAGCTCTGGGTTGGCTGATGTAATCTGTTTTATACTGTAGAGGACTGGAGGGATGTAGAGCTCTGATGTCATCTGTTTTATACTGTAGAGGACTGGAGGGATGTAGAGCTCTGGGTTGGCTGATGTCATCTGTTTTATACTGTAGAGGACTGGAGGGATGTAGAGCTCTGATGTCATCTGTTTTATACTGTAGAGGACTGGAGGGATGTAGAGCTCTGATGTCATCTGTTTTATACTGTAGAGGACTGGAGGGATGTAGAGCTCTGATGTCATCTGTTTTATACTGTAGAGGACTGGAGGGATGTAGAGCTCTGATGTCATCTGTTTTATACTGTAGAGGACTGGAGGGATGTAGAGCTCTGATGTAATCTGTTTTATACTCTAGAGGACTGGAGGGATGTAGAGCTCTGATGTCATCTGTTTTATACTGCAGAGGACTGGAGGGATGTAGAGCTCTGATGTCATCTGTTTTATACTGTAGAGGACTGGAGGGATGTAGAGCTCTGATGTCATCTGTTTTATACTGTAGAGGACTGGAGGGATGTAGAGCTCTGATGTCATCTGTTTTATACTCTAGAGGACTGGAGGGATGTAGAGCTCTGATGTCATCTGTTTTATACTCTAGAGGACTGGAGGGATGTAGAGCTCTGTCATCTGCTTTATACTGTAGAGGACTGGAGGGATGTAGAGCTCTGATGTCATCTGCTTTATACTGTAGAGGACTGGAGGGATGTAGAGCTCTGATGTCATCTGTTTTATACTCTAGAGGACTGGAGGGATGTAGAGCTCTGATGTCATCTGTTTTATACTCTAGAGGACTGGAGGGATGTAGAGCTCTGATGTCATCTGTTTTATACTGTAGAGGACTGGAGGGATGTAGAGCTCTGATGTCATCTGTTTTATACTCTAGAGGACTGGAGGGATGTAGAGCTCTGTCATCTGTTTTATACTGTAGAGGACTGGAGGGATGTAGAGCTCTGTCATCTGTTTTATACTGTTGAGGACTGGAGGGATGTAGAGCTCTGATGTCATCTGTTTTATAATGTAGAGGACTGGAGGGATGTAGAGCTCTGATGTCATCTGTTTTATACTGTAGAGGACTGGAGGGCCTGAATGGCCAAAGCAGATATATGTCCTGTCCAATTAAATTGCCTAATTAAATCAAGGTTAAATAAAAGAAGTATTAAAATATTTAAAAATGGTGAGATCTTAACAACGACAAATTATTGGAAGCAATTGCTGTGTGAAGCATTTCTGGTCAGGATGGATGGATGGGCGGGTGGATGGACAACGGCCATAAGAACGGATGATTGGGTAAAGGGGTGGATGGATGGATGGAGGAATTAATTAAGTAATTAATGAATGAAAGAAAGAAAGAAAGAAAGAATGAAAGAAAAAAAGAAAGAAAGAAAGAATTGCTTACGGTTTCAAACCGACAAATCAGACTTATACCTGTACCTCTTCTCCTCTCCTCTCCTCTCCTCTCCTCTCCTCTCCTCTCCTCTCCTCTCCTCTCCCTCTCCCTCTCCTCTCCTCCTCTCCTCTCCTCTCCTCTCCTCTCTCCCTCCTCTCCTCTCCTCCTCCCTCCTCCTCCCTCTCCTCTCCTCTCCCCCTCCTCCCTCTCCTCTCCCTCTCCTCCTCTCCTCTCCCCTCCTCTCCTCTCTCCTCTCCCTTCTCTCTCTCCTCTCCTCTCCCTCTCCCTCCCCTCTCCTCTCCCTCCTCTCCCTTCTCTCCTCTCCCCTCTCCTCTCCCTCTCCCCTCCCCTCCTCTCCTCTCCTCTCCACTCCTCTCCCTTCTTCCTCTCCTCTCCTCTCCTCTCCACTCCTCTCCCTTCTTCCTCTCCTCTCCTCTCCTCTCCTCTCCTCTCCCTTCTCTCCTCTCTCCTCTCCTCTCCCTCCCCCCTCCTCCTCTCCTCTCCCCCCCCTCCTCTCCCTCTCCCTCTCCTCTCCCCCCCCTCTCCTCTCCCCTCTCCCCCTCCCCCTCCCCCTCCTCTCCTCTCCCCCTCCTCCTCCCTCTCCTCTCCTCTCCTCTCCCTTCTCTCCTCTCTCCCTCTCCTCTCCTCTCCCCTCTCCCTCTCCCCTCCCTCTCCTCCCTCTCCTCTCCACTCCTCTCCCTTCTTCCTCTCCTCTCCTCTCCTCTCCTCTCCACTCCTCTCCCTTCTTCCTCTCCTCTCCTCTCCACTCCTCTCCCCTCTCCCCTCCTCTCCCCTCCTCTCCCCTCCTCTCCTCTCCTCTCCCTTCTTCCTCTCCTCTCCTCTCCTCTCCTCTCTCTTCCCTTCCATCTCTTCTCTTTCCCTGTGAATCAGGTTCCAGACGGAGCTCAGCTATGACTTCCTGGAGTTGCATGATGGTCCCAACCTGCTCTCGCCTCTGATTGGCTCGTTCAACGGGACCCAGGTCCCACAGTTCCTGTTCAGCAGTAGTAACTTCATCTACCTCCTCTTCACCACCGACAACAGCAGATCCAACAGCGGCTTCAAGATCTTCTACGAGAGTGAGATAATAACAATATGTTTTTTTTGTGTGGCCTTTATGACTGGTGTTCTGACAAACACATATATGGTACAAGTCTACCATTGATATCAATTAATGATAATAAGTTGAGACAACAACAAGCTCTATTTCCAAACCCATTATCTTGATTTATGTGAAAGTCTGAGTTGTGGATGTACAGTCTTGTCTCAACTCTTAATGAGACTGTTCTGGATTCCTTCTTATCAAGCAGCAAACATAGACACAGCTCTGATCAGTAAGATTAGGGCCACGACAGGCCCTACTTATGATGTACAATAGGTAGCCTGAGTTATATCTGTGTCGTAGAGTATAGAATAAACCGAATTCCCAACTTCCTGTAGAATAAACTGACTTCCTGTAGAATAAACTGACTTCCTGTAGAATAAACTGATTTCCCAACTTCCTGTAGAATAAACTGATTTCCTGACTTCCTGTAGAATAAACTGATTTCCCAACTTCCTGTAGAATAAACTGATTTCCCGACTTCCTGTAGAATAAACTGATTTCCCAACTTCCTGTAGAATAAACTGATTTCCTGACTTCCTGTAGAATAAACTGACTTCCTGTAGAATAAACTGACTTCCTGTAGAATAAACTGATTTCCCAACTTCCTGTAGAATAAACTGATTTCCCGACTTCCTGTAGAATAAACTGATTTCCCAACTTCCTGTAGAATAAACTGATTTCCTGACTTCCTGTAGAATAAACTGATTTCCCAACTTCCTGTAGAATAAACTGATTTCCCGACTTCCTGTAGAATAAACTGATTTCCCAACTTCCTGTAGAATAAACGGATTTCCTGACTTCCTGTAGAATAAACTGATTTCCCAACTTCCTGTAGAATAAACTGATTTCCCAACTTCCTGTAGAATAAACTGATTTCCCAACTTCCTGTAGAATAAACGGATTTCCTGACTTCCTGTAGAATAAACTGATTTCCCAACTTCCTGTAGAATAAACTGATTTCCCGACTTCCTGTAGAATAAACTGATTTCCCAACTTCCTGTAGAATAAACTGATTTCCCAACTTCCTGTAGAATAAACTGATTTCCCGACTTCCTGTAGAATAAACTGATTTCCTGACTTCCTGTAGAATAAACTGATTTCCCGACTTCCTGTAGAATAAACTGATTTCCCAACTTCCTGTAGAATAAACTGAGTTCCTGACTTCCTGTAGAATAAACTGATTTCCCAACTTCCTGTAGAATAAACTGATTTCCCAACTTCCTGTATAATAAACTGAGTACCTGACTTCCTGTAGAATAAACTGATTTCCCGACTTCCTGTAGAATAAACTGAGTTCCTGACTTCCTGTAGAATAAACTGATTTCCCGACTTCCTGTAGAATAAACTGATTTCCCAACTTCCTGTAGAATAAACTGATTTCCAGACTTCCTGTAGAATAAACTGAGTACCTGACTTCCTGTAGAATAAACTGATTTCCTGACTTCCTGTAGAATAAACTGATTTCCCAACTTCCTGTAGAATAAACTGATTTCCCGACTTCCTGTAGAATAAACTGATTTCCCAACTTCCTGTAGAATAAACGGATTTCCTGACTTCCTGTAGAATAAACTGATTTCCCGACTTCCTGTAGAATAAACTGATTTCCCAACTTCCTGTAGAATAAACTGATTTCCCGACTTCCTGTAGAATAAACTGATTTCCCAACTTCCTGTAGAATAAACTGATTTCCCAACTTCCTGTAGAATAAACTGATTTCCCGACTTCCTGTAGAATAAACTGATTTCCCAACTTCCTGTATAATAAACTGAGTACCTGACTTCCTGTAGAATAAACTGAGTACCTGACTTCCTGTAGAATAAACTGAGTTCCTGACTTCCTGTAGAATAAACTGATTTCCCGACTTCCTGTAGAATAAACTGATTTCCCAACTTCCTGTAGAATAAACTGATTTCCCAACTTCCTGTATAATAAACTGAGTACCTGACTTCCTGTAGAATAAACTGATTTCCCGACTTCCTGTAGAATAAACTGAGTTCCTGACTTCCTGTAGAATAAACTTACTTCCTGTAGAATAAACTGACTTCCTGTAGAATAAACTGACTTTCTGACTTCCTGTATTTGCTCTGGAAAGCATTTCAGCTGCTAAAATGAAGAGAATGAGTGACATTTTCTCCACCATAAAATGATCTGTGGGACCCCTAGTTAGCTCAACACACTGCTATTGTAACGTGTAGCGCTAATAAACGAGAGGCAAGGGAGTAAATTTAATAAATAAACAAACTAGGAACAAAACAAGACACACGAGCAGCGTAAGGACGTTCAACAGAATCAATAACGCCTGAGGAAAGAACCAAAGGGAGTGACATATATAGGGGGATGGTAATAAGGAATGCGATGAGTCCAGGTGAGTCTCATGAGGCGCAGGTGCGCATAACGATGGTGACAGGTGTGCGTAATAATGAGAAAACTGTCGATAACAAGCGCCAGAGAGGGAGAGCAGGACTAGACGTGACAGCCGTTGCTTCTTATGGAACATTTATGGAATTTATTAATCCTGTCCCAAACTGGAACTATTGTAGGATTCTATCCATATGTAAATTAAGGCTGTCAAATGATTAACAAAGTTAATCACAATTAAATCGCATGATTTTCTGTAGTTAATCGTGATTAATCAAAAAAAATTGAAATTGTTGAAATTTGACTCTAATTCAAGATGTTTACAGGGATACTTCGACATTTTGACAATTAGCCCCTTTAGAACCCTACTGACCCAGAGACAGATGAGGTCCTTTATCTACTGACCCAGAGTCAGATGAGGCCCTTTATCTACTGACCCAGAGTCAGATGAGGCCCTTTATCTACTGACCCAGAGTCAGATGAGGTCCTTTATCTACTGACCCAGAGTCAGATGAGGCCCTTTATCTACTGACCCAGAGTCAGGTGAGGCCCTTTATCTACTGACCCAGAGTCAGATGAGGCCCTTTATCTACTGACCCAGAGTCAGATGAGGCCCTTTATCTACTGATCCAGAGTCAGATGAGGCCCTTTATCTACTGACCCAGAGTCAGATGAGGCCCTTTATCTACTGACCCAGAGTCAGACGAGGCCCTTTATCTACTGACCCAGAGTCAGATGAGGTCCTTTATCTACTGACCCAGAGTCAGATGAAGCCCTTTACCTACTGACCCAGAGTCAGATGAGGCCCTTTATTTACTGACCCAGAGTCAGATGAGGCCCAGATGAAGCCCTTTATCTACTAACCCAGAGTCAGATGAGGTCCTTTATCTATTGACTCAGAGTCAGATGAGGCCTAGATGAAGCCCTTTATCTACTAACCCAGAGTCAGATGAGGTCCTTTATCTACTGACCCAGAGTCAGATGAAGCCCTTTATCTACTGATCCAGAGTCAGATGAGGTCCTTTATCTACTGACCCAGAGTCAGATGAGGCCCTTTATCTACTGACCCAGAGTCAGATGAGGCCCTTTATCTACTGATCCAGAGTCAGATGAAGCCCATTATCTACTGACCCAGAGTCAGATGAGGCCCTTTATCTACTGACCCAGAGTCAGATGAGGTCCTTTATCTACTGACCCAGAGTCAGATGAAGCCCTTTATCTACTGACCCAGAGTCAGATGAGGCCCTTTATCTACTGACCCAGAGTCAGATGAGGCCCTTTATCTACTGACCCAGAGTCAGATGAGGCCCTTTATCTACTGACCCAGAGTCAGATGAGGCACTTTATCTACTGATCCAGAGTCAGATGAGGCCCTTTATCTACTGACCCAGAGTCAGATGAGGCCCTTTATCTACTGACCCAGAGTCAGACGAGGCCCTTTATCTACTGACCCAGAGTCAGATGAGGTCCTTTATCTACTGACCCAGAGTCAGATGAAGCCCTTTACCTACTGACCCAGAGTCAGATGAGGCCCTTTATTTACTGACCCAGAGTCAGATGAGGCCCAGATGAAGCCCTTTATCTACTAACCCAGAGTCAGATGAGGTCCTTTATCTATTGACTCAGAGTCAGATGAGGCCTAGATGAAGCCCTTTATCTACTAACCCAGAGTCAGATGAGGTCCTTTATCTACTGACCCAGAGTCAGATGAAGCCCTTTATCTACTGATCCAGAGTCAGATGAGGTCCTTTATCTACTGACCCAGAGTCAGATGAGGCCCTTTATCTACTGACCCAGAGTCAGATGAGGCCCTTTATCTACTGATCCAGAGTCAGATGAAGCCCATTATCTACTGACCCAGAGTCAGATGAGGCCCTTTATCTACTGACCCAGAGTCAGATGAGGTCCTTTATCTACTGACCCAGAGTCAGATGAAGCCCTTTATCTACTGACCCAGAGTCAGATGAGGCCCTTTATCTACTGACCCAGAGTCAGATGAGGCCCTTTATCTACTGACCCAGAGTCAGATGAGGCCCTTTATCTACTGACCCAGAGTCAGATGAGGCCATTTATCTACTGACCCAGAGTCAGATGAAGTCCTTTGTCTACTGACCCAGTGTCAGATGAGGCCCTTTGTCTACTGACCCAGAGTCAGATGAGGTAGGGAGGGTTTGGGGGGTGGATGTGTTATGTGGAGGGATGGTGGTTGGGATATGGTAACATTTTTTGTACTTACATTGATGTGCATTCTCTTAAACTTATAACTTGTGAAAATAATATACAAAAAATCCAAACAATTGTTTTTAACTGCACTGTCCCTTTAAATCTTTTGACCTGAGAACTTCAACAAAGACAATAGCTAAATGGAATGGAAAGTTCTGTTCTGATTCAAATCAATGTGGGAAACTAGAGATGGCAATCTAAACATTCTAAACATTCTAAACATTCTAAACATTCTCATTTGATTAGTTAGTTAGCTAGCTAGCTTACATTAGCGTGAATAGCAAGCTACTTCAGTGCAAATTCTTTTTGTTGTTGTTGCTGTAATCTAAAGAAATGCCTGGGAATGTGTTTATAGTTGAACTTTCTGTAAGTTTTCCTTAAAACTGCCAACTGAGCTTCCCACTGAGCTAATACCAAGAGCTCAGCAGAGCAAAGAGCATGTTGTGTGTTGCGCTCAAAACGGTCCGTGAGGAAACAAATACCTTTTGGATGAAAAAAAAATGGAGATGCGATGAACTGCGCCCCTTCAAAAACAAAAAATGAAAACAATGTGCGATGATAAAAAAATGGCTAAAGTTAAGGAGTTATTAACACATTAACGTGGACAGGCCCTAAAGTATAAATATTCATTTTTTTTTACCTTGTCTCCTACCAGTCGTGACATTGGACACATCGTCATGCATGGACCCTGGGATCCCGGTGAACGGTGTGCGGTATGGCCATGACCTGGCCATCGGGTCCACGGTGTCGTTCCAGTGTGACCAGGGATACCGGCTCAGTCACGAGGAACCGCTGGTCTGTGGGAAGAACCACTGGTGGAGCCATCCTCTGCCCACATGTGACGGTATGTTAGCCTCTATAACAGGGGGATTTACAATCTGATCCCGACAAGGTCCGGACAACTGCTGCTTTTCTGTTTTACCTAATCATTAATATCACCCACCTGGTGTCCCAGATCTAAATCAGTCCCTGATTAGAGGGGAATCACCCACCTGGTGTCCCAGGTCTAAATCAGGCCCTGATTAGAGGGGAATCACCCACCTGGTGTCCCAGGTCTAAATCAGGCCCTGACTAGAGGGGAATCACCCACCTGGTGTCCCAGGTCTAAATCAGGCCCTGATGAGAGGGGAATCACCCACCTGGTGTCCCAGGTCTAAATCAGTCCCTGATTAGAGGGGAATCACCCACCTGGTGTCCCAGGTCTAAATCAGGCCCTGATTAGAGGGGAATCACCCACCTGGTGTCCCAGGTCTAAATCAGTCCCTGATTAGAGGGGAATCACCCACCTGGTGTCCCAGGTCTAAATCAGTCCCAGATTGGAGGGGAATCACCCACCTGGTGTCCCAGGTCTAAATCAGTCCCTGATTAGAGGGGAATCACCCACCTGGTGTCCCAGGTCTAAATCAGTCCCAGATTGGAGGGGAATCATCCACCTGGTGTCCCAGGTCTAAATCAGTCCCTGATTA
The DNA here is from genome assembly GCF_036934945.1 of Oncorhynchus masou masou. Lineage (NCBI taxonomy): Eukaryota > Metazoa > Chordata > Actinopteri > Salmoniformes > Salmonidae > Oncorhynchus > Oncorhynchus masou. The sequence goes on from NC_088240.1 coordinate 92,370,157, forward strand.
GAGGGGAATCACCCACCTGCTGTCCCAGGTCTAAAGCAGTCCCAGATTGGAGGGGAATCACCCACCTGGTGTCCCAGGTCTAAATCAGTCCCTGATTAGAGGGGAATCACCCACCTGGTGTCCCAGGTCTAAATCAGGCCCTGATTAGAGGGGAATCACCCACCTGGTGTCCCAGGTCTAAATCAGTCCCTGATTAGAGGGGAATCACCCACCTGGTGTCCCAGGTCTAAATCAGGCCCTGAATAGAGGGGAGTCACCCACCTGGTGTCCCAGATCTAAATCAGTCCCTGTTTACAGGGGAATCACCCACCTGGTGTCCCAGGTCTAAACCAGTCCCTGTTTACAGGGGAATCACCCACCTGGTGTCCCAGGTCTAAATCAGGCCCTGATTAAAGGGGAATCACCCACCTGGTGTCCCAGGTCTAAATCAGGCCCTGATTAGACGGGATTCACCCACCTGATGTCCCAGGTCTAAACCTGTCCCTGATTAAAGGGGAATCACCCACCTGGTGTCCCAGGTCTAAATCAGTCCCTGATTAGAGGGGAATCACCCACCTGGTGTCCCAGGTCTAAATCAGGCCCAGATGAAAAAGCAAACAGTAAAACTGCCTTCAAGGTCCAGATTGATGTGAGAGGTCTATGTTATTTATAGTGATGGTAGGTTACTAAATACATAATGCCTCTTTATTTGTCATCTCAATAATGCATAGCCTTGTCCACTGCCCACATATGATGCTATGGTTTAGATTATTATATTAAATGCTTGTGCTTCTACACCTGCATTGGGTTTTAGGCTGGGTTTCTTTTCCAGGGAGTTTTTCCTAGCCACCGGTGCTTCTACACCTGCATTGGGTTTTAGGCTGGGTTTCTTTTCCAGGGAGTTTTTCCTAGCCACCGGTGCTTCTACACCTGCATTGGGTTTTAGGCTGGGTTTCTTTTCCAGGGAGTTTTTCATAGCCACCGTGCTTCTACACCTGCATTGGGTTTTAGGCTGGGTTTCTTTTCCAGGGAGTTTTTCATAGCCACCGTGCTTCTACACCTGCATTGGGTTTTAGGCTGGGTTTCTTTTCCAGGGAGTTTTTCCTAGCCACCGGTGCTTCTACACCTGCATTGGGTTTTAGGCTGGGTTTCTTTTCCAGGGAGTTTTTCCTAGCCACCGTGCTTCTACACCTGCATTGGGTTTTAGGCTGGGTTTCTTTTCCAGGGAGTTTTTCCTAGCCACCGTGCTTCTACACCTGCATTGGGTTTTAGGCTGGGTTTCTTTTCCAGGGAGTTTTTCCTAGCCACCGGTGCTTCTACACCTGCATTGGGTTTTAGGCTGGGTTTCTTTTCCAGGGAGTTTTTCCTAGCCACCGGTGCTTCTACACCTGCATTGGGTTTTAGGCTGGGTTTCTTTTCCAGGGAGTTTTTCCTAGCCACCGGTGCTTCTACACCTGCATTGGGTTTTAGGCTGGGTTTCTTTTCTAGGGAGTTTTTCCTAGCCACCGTGCTTCTACACCTGCATTGGGTTTTAGGCTGGGTTTCTTTTCCAGAGAGTTTTTCCTAGCCACCGTGCTTCTACACCTGCATTGGGTTTTAGGCTGGGTTTTCTTTTCTAGGGAGTTTTTCCTAGCCACCGGTGCTTCTACACCTGCATTGGGTTTTAGGCTGGGTTTCTGTACAGCACTTTGAGATATCAGCTGATCGAAGAAGGGCTATATAAATACATTCGATTTGATTAGATTATAATATACGTAATCTCTGGGTTTAGATAATAACGTGTGTAAACTAGTTTAAGATGTACTGGTGCAATCTTTTTTCACTTTAGTTAACACCTGTTTTAGCCAACTCCTGTTTTAGCCAACACCTGCTTTAGCCAACACCTGTTAGCCAACAGCTGTTTTAGCCAACTCCTGCTTTAGCCAACTCCTGCTTTAGCCAACACCTGTTTTAGCCAACACCTGCTTTAGCAACTCCTGCTTTAGCCAACACCTGCTTTAGCCAACTCCTGCTTTAGCAACTCCTGCTTTAGCCAACTCCTGCTTTAGCAACACCTGCTTTAGCAACACCTGCTTTAGCAACTCCTGCTTTAGCCAACTCCTGCTTTAGCCAACACCTGCTTTAGCAACTCCTGCTTTAGCCAACACCTGCTTTAGCAACTCAATGAAGCTAGCCCGGTCTCATCTGGATGTGTCATCTCAATGAAGCTAGCCCGGTCTCATCTGGATGTGTCATCTCAATGAAGCTAGCCCGGTCTCATCTGGATGTGTCATCTCAATGAAGCTAGCCCGGTCTCATCTGGATGTATCATCTCAATGAAGCTAGCCCGGTCTCACCTGGATGTGCTCCAGCCAACTCCTCTCTGCTGTGTTTGTTCCTTTGCATGCCAAACACGTAACCTTCTCTCCAGCACGGCACGACAACCATATTCAGACCAATCTGCTGCACATACAGATCAGGGCGCAGGGTTTAAGGATATTTATACGGTTCACCCAACACCTACTGGGCAGGGATTCCATTTTAATGTCACACCCTAGCAGTATTCCCGATGATGCTATACCTGTGTCCTTGAATTAATAAACAATCACTTTTGTTCCCGAAATGCACCAAGGAACGTTTAAATATTTCAGTGGCGTATTTGGTAGATGGTCCCAGTCACCACACCTGTACAGGGACGATGTACTGGAGAGAGGAGATTGGCAGGAGGTAGAGTCATAGGGCTTTGATTGTACTAACACACGTTATACTGTATTATCTATAAGGCCCACTACACTTTACATCAAATTAATACATGATATAGAGACAGAGTCTTCCTGCCACTCACCTCTCCACTGGGACAATATAATAGACATGGTTAGTTAGTAGATTCTTCTAATCACTCACCTCTCTACTGGGATAATATAATAGACAGTTAGTTAGTAGAGTCTTCTAGTCACTCACCTCCCTACTGGGACAATATAATAGACATGGTTAGTTAGTAGAGTCTTCCTGCCATTCACCTCCCTACTGGGACAATATAATAGACATGGTTAGATAGTAGAGTCTTCTAGTCACTCACCTCTCCACTGGGACAATATAATAGACATGGTTAGATAGTAGAGTCTTCTAGTCACTCACCTCTCCACTGGGACAATATAATAGACATGGTTAGTTAGTAGAGCTTCCTGCCACTCACCTTTCTACTGGGACAATATAATAGACATGGTTAGATAGTAGAGCTTCCTGCCACTCACCTCTCTACTGGGACAATATAATAGACATGGTTAGTTAGTAGAGTCTTCTAGTCACTCACCTCCCTACTGGGACAATATAATAGACATGGTTAGTTAGTAGAGTCTTCTAGTCACTCACCTCCCTACTGGGACAATATAATAGACATGGTTAGTTAGTAGAGTCTTCTAGTCACTCACCTCCCTACTGGGACAATATAATAGACATGGTTAGTTAGTAGAGTCTTCCTGTCACTCACCTCCCTACTGGGACAATATAATAGACATGGTTAGTTAGTAGAGTCTATCTGTCACTCACCTCTCCACTGGGACAATATAATAGGCATGGTTAGAAGGTAGAGTCTATCTGTCACTCACCTCCCCCCCTACTGGGACAATATAATAGACATGGTTAGTTAGTAGAGTTTTCCTGTCACTCACCTCTCTACTGGGACAATATTATAGACATGGTTAGTTAGTAGAGTCTTCTAGTCACTCACCTCTCTACTGGGACAATATAATAGACATGGTTAGTTAGTAGAGTCTTCCTGTCACTCACCTCCCCCCCTACTGGGACAATATAATAGACATGGTTAGTTAGTAGAGTCTTCTAATCACTCACCTCTCCACTGGGACAATATAATAGACATGGTTAGTTAGTAGAGTTCTAGTCACTCACCTCTCCACTGGGACAATATAATAGACATGGTTAGAAAGTAGAGTCTTCTAGTCACTCACCTCTCTACTGGGACAATATAATATACATGGTTAGTTAGTAGAGCTTCCTGCCACTCACCTCTCTACTGGGACAATATAATAGACACGGTTAGTTAGTAGAGTCTTCCTGTCACTCACCTCCCTACTGGGACAATATAATAGACATGGTTAGTTAGTAGAGTCTTCTAGTCACTCACCTCTCTACTGGGACAATATAATAATAAATATATCCCATTTAGCAGACGCTTTTGTCCAAAGCGACTTACAAGTCGGCTGGGGCCACTACTTTTGCATATGGGTGGCCCCAGCGGGAATCGAACCCACGACGCTTGGCGTTGCAAGCGCCATGCTCTACCGACTGAGCCACATAATAGACATGGTTAGTTAGTAGAGTCTTCCTGTCACTCACCTCCCTACTGGGACAATATAATAGACATGGTTAGTTAGTAGAGTCTTCCTGTCACTCACCTCCCTACTGGGACAATATAATAGACATGGTTAGTTAGTAGAGTCTTCTAGTCACTCACCTCTCTACTGGGACAATATAATATACATGGTTAGTTAGTAGAGCTTCCTGCCACTCACCTCTCTACTGGGACAATATTATAGACATGGTTAGTTAGTAGAGTCTTCTAGTCACTCACCTCCCTACTGGGACAATATAATAGACATGGTTAGTTAGTAGAGCTTCCTGCCACTCACCTCTCTACTGGGACAATATAATAGACATGGTTAGATAGTAGAGTCTTCTAGTCACTCACCTCCCTACTGGGACAATATAATAGACATGGTTAGATAGTAGAGTCTTCTAGTCACTCACCTCTCTACTGGGACAATATAATAGACATGGTTAGATAGTAGAGTCTTCTAGTCACTCACCTCTCTACTGGGACAATATAATATACAGTTAGTTAGTAGAGTCTTCTAGTCACTCACCTCTCTACTGGGACAATATAATATACAGTTAGTTAGTAGAGTCTTCTAGTCACTCACCTCTCTACTGGGACAATATTATAGACAGTTAGTTAGTAGAGTTCTAATCACTCACCTTTCTACTGGGACAATATAATAGACATGGTTAGATAGTAGAGGCTATCTGTCACTCACCTCCCTACAGGGACAATATAATAGACATGGTTAGTTAGTAGAGTCTTCTAATCACTCACCTCTCTACTGGGACAATATAATATACATGGTTAGTTAGTAGAGCTTCCTGCCACTCACCTCTCTACTGGGACAATATTATAGACATGGTTAGTTAGTAGAGTCTTCTAATCACTCACCTCTCTACTGGGACAATATAATATACATGGTTAGTTAGTAGAGCTTCCTGCCACTCACCTCTCTACTGGGACAATATTATAGACATGGTTAGTTAGTAGAGTCTTCTAGTCACTCACCTCCCTACTGGGACAATATAATAGACATGGTTAGTTAGTAGAGCTTCCTGCCACTCACCTCTCTACTGGGACAATATAATAGACATGGTTAGATAGTAGAGTCTTCTAGTCACTCACCTCTCTACTGGGACAATATAATATACAGTTAGTTAGTAGAGTCTTCTAGTCACTCACCTCTCTACTGGGACAATATTATAGACAGTTAGTAGAGTTCTAATCACTCACCTTTCTACTGGGACAATATAATAGACATGGTTAGATAGTAGAGTCTTCCTGTCACTCACCTCCCTACTGGGACAATATAATAGACATGGTTAGTTAGTAGAGTCTTCCTGTCACTCACCTCTCTACTGGGACAATATAATAGACATGGTTAGTTAGTAGAGTCTTCTAATCACTCACCTCTCTACTGGGACAATATAATAGACATGGTTAGATAGTAGAGGCTATCTGTCACTCACCTCCCTACTGGGACAATATAATAGACATGGTTAGTTAGTAGAGTCTTCCTGTCACTCACCTCTCTACTGGGACAATATAATAGACATGGTTAGTTAGTAGAGTCTTCTAATCACTCACCTCTCTACTGGGACAATATAATAGACATGGTTAGTTGGTAGAGTTTAGAGGTTAGGATGGTAGAGGTTAAGGGGTTAGGAGGTAGGATGGTAGGGGGTTCGGGTAGATGCTAGGGAGACAGTAGGGTAGATGCTAGGGAGACAGTAGGGTAGATGTTAGGGAGACAGTAGGGTAGATGTTAGGGAGACAGTAGGGTAGATGCTAGGGAGACAGTAGGGTCGATGTTGTTACTGAGGGTGGACACAGGTAGACAGTAGGGTAGATGTTAGGGAGACAGTAGGGTAGATGCTAGGGAGACAGTAGGGTCGATGTTGTTACTGAGGGTGGACACAGTGAGACAGTAGGGTAGATGTTAGGGAGACAGTAGGGTAGATGTTAGGGAGACAGTAGGGTAGATGTTGTTACTGAGGGTGAACATATGGAGACAGTAGGGTAGATGTTAGGGAGACAGTAGGGTAAATGTTAGGGAGATATTATAGACATGGTTAGTTGGTAGAGTTTAGAGGTTAGGATGGTAGAGGTTAAGGGGTTAGGAGGTAGGATGGTAGGGGGTTTGGGTAGATGTTAGGGAGACAGTAGGGAAGATGCTAGGGAGACAGTAGGGTAGATGCTAGGGAGACAGTAGGGTAGATGTTAGGGAGACAGTAGGGTAGATGCTAGGGAGACAGTAAGGTTGATGTTGTTACTGAGGGTGGACACAGGGAGACAGTAGGGTAGATGTTAGGGAGACAGTAGGGTAGATATTGTTACTGAGGGTGAACACACAGAGACAGTAGGGTAGATGTTAGGGAGACAGTAATGTAGATGTTGTTACTGAGGGTGGACCCAGGGAGACAGTAGGGTAGATGTTAGGGAGACATTAGGTGTAGATGTTAGGGAGACAGTAGGGTAGATGTTGCTTCTGAGGGTGGACACAGGGAGACAGTAGGGTAGATGTTAGGGAGACAGTAGGATAGATGTTGTTACTGAGGGTGAACACATATACTAGTGTACCAGTGGAGTCTATCTAATATTCTTCTACAGCTTCACATCAAGGCGTCCAATACAGTGCTCCTGTCTGAGACCAGGTGTGCCAAACTCAAACCCACAAGCCTTGCCAACTAACACTCGGCTCATGTCTTAGTAATGACTTCATGTACGTTTGGCTCATTAATTAAACATTTGCTATAATTTTGGGAGGTAGGGTTTGATTTCTGTGTGGTTTGCCTGGAGAGACTCGCCTGTATGGCAAATGGCACCCTTGTTCCCTTCCCTATAGTGCACTACTTTTGACCAGGACCCATAAAGGGTAGTGCACTTACCATTAGGGATCGAGCTGAGGCCTCTAAGGGTTGTGACTGCAGCTGTACAGCTCCAGGCATCATTATCATCCTCCAAAAAAAAACCTGCCTGGCATTCATTGGCATTCATTACTTAGAAAACATGTCCTCCAGCCACCAAGTTCAACTTCAAATATTTGTCTGCCAGATGATGTGTTTCTGGGGGGCATCTGCATAACGCCAGCAGCCGGGCCGGGTTTACAAGAACAAAAAACAAAAACAAAATATATATTTTTTAAATATTTTAATATTTTTAAATTGTCATATTTGCCAAGTATTGTCCTTTAAAGAACATATGACCTTTTACACTGATAACAATACAGTACCAGCCAGTAGAGAGCGGGTGGCTGGTGAACAACGGCTAATTAATGTGAATAAACTTTCAACAGAGTCTTGACATTAACACTGTGGCCCAGTCGCCATGGGAGAGGATGGACTTTATCTCATTAACTTTGCTGTGGTTAAGATAAAGATCATATTGATGATGTCACTAAGGAAGACATTGCACGGGATCATATTGATGATGTCACTAAGGAAGACATTGCATGGGATCATATTGATGATGTCACTAAAGAAGACATGCACAAGATCATATTGATGATGTCACTAAAGAAGCCATGCACAGGATCATATTGATGATGTCAATCAGGAAGACAATCAAAACATGTAGCTCATTTTGTAGAGCATGTTGCTTACAACACCAAGGGTTGTGAGTTTGATTCCTGTTGACTAACCATACAAAGTGGGTTTGATTCCTGTTGACCAACCATACAAAAGTGGGTTTGATTCATGTTGACCAACTATACAAAAGTGGGTTTGATTCCTGTTGACCAACCATACAAACGTGGGTTTGATTCCTGTTGACCAACCATACAAACGTGAGTTTGATTCTTGTTGACCAACCATACAAAAGTGGGTTTGATTCCTGTTGACCAACCATACAAAAAAAATGTTGGATAAAAGTGTTTGCTAAATTACATGTATCATAGATGATGTATGTCAATAGTGTAGCGTAAGAGGGATCATAGCATTAAGTTGATTAGTATTATCATTAGCATTGTGTATTAGCATCAGGCTAGCATTAGCATAGTGCATTATCATCAGGCTACCAATAGCATTGTGTATTAGCACCAGGAAAGCATTAGCATTGTGTATTAGCATCAGGCTACCAATAGCATTGTGGATTAGCACCAGGCTAGCATTAGCATTGTGTGTTAGCATTATGCTAGCATTAGCATAGTGTATTAGCACCAGGATAGCATTAGCATTGTGTATTAGCACCAGGCTAGCATTAGTATTGTGTATTAGCATCAGGCCAGCATTAGAATTGTCTATTAGCATAATTGTCTCTCGTCATTCTCCAGCATCGTGCGGTGGGGACGTGAGAGGACCTGGTGGTATCATTCTGTCCCCTGGGTATCCAGAACTCTACCCCAACTCTCTAAACTGCACCTGGACGGTGGAGGTCGGACATGGGAAAGGTAGGAAAGGAAAGAATATGCGGTCTTTTACTCAAAGCCCTTTTTTTTATACAAATGGACCTACAGAACTATGACAAGTGTGACAGTGTCACGTGTATGTCTCTAATAAAACTTACTTTTTTAATTTATTTAACTTGGTAAGTCAGTTAACAACAAATTCTTATTTTACAAGTGACGGCCTAGGAACAGTGGGTTAACTGCAGTGTTCAGGGGAAGAACGACAGATTTTTTTACCTTATCAGCTCTGGGATTCGATCTAGCAACCATTCCGTTACTGGCCCAACGCTCTAACCACTAGGCTACCCTGCCTAAATCTGTTGTATCAGATTTCACCATTCAAAGAGCTTTAAATGTCCTCTTTCATTACTTGAGAAGTCCCAGTTGTAACATTTGAGCTAATACCCATAATCCCCCCAAAAATTTGATGATCTGATTTATCTTCTTCTCTCCGTTCTGCTCTGTTCAGGGGTCCAGTTCATGTTCCATTCCTTCCACTTGGAAGATCACCATGACTACCTCCTGATCACCGAGAACGGCAGCTTCGTCCTGCCTTTAGCTCGCCTCACCGGCTCCGAGCGCCCGGCGCCCATCAACGCAGGCCTCTACGGGAACTACAGGGCTCAGCTTCGCTTCATCTCTGACTTCTCTATTTCCTTTCAAGGATTCAACATCTCTTTCTCAGGTAACAGAGGAGAGATATATAGGGAGGAAGGGAGGGAGGGAGGGAGGGAGGGGGGAGGGAGGGAAGAGAGGGAAAGAGAGGGAGAGAGACAGAGAGAGACAGAGAGAGACAGAGAGATTGGGGGAAGGGAGGGAGGGAGGGAGGGAAAGAGAGGGAAAGAGAGAGAGAGAGAGACAGAGAGAGAGAGATTGGGGGAAGGGAGAGAGACAGAGAGAGAGATAGAGAGAGAGAGAGATAGAGAGAGAGAGAGATTGGGGGAAGGGAGAGAGACAGAGAGAGAGAGAGAGAGAGAGAGAGAGAGAGAGAGATTGGGGGAAGGGAGAGGGACAGAGAGAGAGCGATTGAGAGTTCCTACATTCATTCAGTGATGTGATCAGACGTGTTAAGATCTTGGTAAAGCACACAGAGGAACATGTACTATAAGGAGAGCCATTTATCAGTGAGGGCTGGAGCAGGCTTAAGGGTGGACTGAAGCTCTGAGACTGATGATTCAGGATGGATCAATATTGTAAACCAAGGTCAAGTACAAGGAGTCTTTCAGAGTTGGGCTGCATCCCAAGTGGCACCTTGTTCCATATGTGGTCCACTACATTAGACCAGGGTCAATAGGGGATGTGGTCCACTACATTAGACCAGGGTCAATAGGGGATGTGGTCCACTACATTAGACCAGGGTCAATAGGGGAAGTGGTCCACTACATTAGTCCAGGGTCAATAGGGGATGTGGTCCACTACATTAGACCAGGGTCAATAAGGGATGTGGTCCACTACATTAGACCAGGGTCAATAGGGGATGTGGTCCACTACATTAGACCAGGGTCAATAGGAGATGTGGTCCACTACATTAGACCAGGGTCAATAGGAGATGTGGTCCACTACATTAGACCAGGGTCAATAGGGGAAGTGGTCCACTACATTAGACCAGGGTCAATAGGGGATGTGGTCCACTAGATTAGACCAGGGTCAATAGGGGAAGTGGTCCACTACATTAGACCAGGGTCAATAGGGGATGTGGTCCACTACATTAGACCAGGGTCAATAGGAGATGTGGTCCACTACATTAGACCAGGGTCAATAGGAGATGTGGTCCACTACATTAGACCAGGGTCAATAGGGGATGTGGTCCACTACATTAGACCAGGGTCAATAGGGGAAGTGGTCCACTACATTAGACCAGGGTCAATAGGAGAAGTGGTCCACTACATTAGACCAGGGTCAATAGGAGAACTGGTCCACTACATTAGACCAGGGTCAATAGGGGATGTGGTCCACTACATTAGACCAGGGTCAATAGGAGATGTGGTCCACTACATTAGACCAGGGTCAATAGGAGAAGGGGTCCACTACATTAGACCAGGGTCAATAGGGGATGTGGCCCACTACATTAGACCAGGGTCAATAGGAGATGTGGTCCACTACATTAGACCAGGGTCAATAGGGGATGTGGTCCACTACATTAGACCAGGGTGAATAGGATAAGTGGTCCACTACATTAGACCAGGGTCAATAGGAGAACTGGTCCACTACATTAGACCAGGGTCAATAGGGGATGTGGTCCACTACATTAGACCAGGGTGAATAGGATAAGTGGTCCACTACATTAGACCAGGGTCAATAGGAGAACTGGTCCACTACATTAGACCAGGGTCAATAGGGGAAGTGGTCCACTACATTAGACCAGGGTGAATAGGATAAGTGGTCCACTACATTAGACCAGGGTCAATAGGGGATGTGGTCCACTACATTAGACCAGGGTCAATAGGGGATGTGGTCCACTACATTAGACCAGGGTCAATAGGAGATGTGATCCACTACATTAGACCAGGGTCAATAGGGGATGTGATCCACTACATTAGACCAGGGTCAATAGGGGATGTGGTCCACTACATTAGACCAGGGTCAATAGGAGATGTGGTCCACTACATTAGACCAGGGTGAATAGGATAAGTGGTCCACTACATTAGACCAGGGTCAATAGGGGATGTGGTCCACTACATTAGACCAGGGTCAATAGGGGATGTGGTCCACTACATTAGACCAGGGTCAATAGGGGATGTGGTCCACTACATTAGACCAGGGTCAATAGGGGAAGTGGTCCACTACATTAGACCAGGGTCAATAGGAGAAGTGGTCCACTACATTAGACCAGGGTCAATAGGAGAACTGGTCCACTACATTAGACCAGTGTCAATAGGGGATGTGGTCCACTACATTAGACCAGGGTCAATAGGGGATGTGGTCCACTACATTAGACCAGGGTCAATAGGGGATGTGGTCCACTACATTAGACCAGGGTCAATAGGGGATGTGGTTCACTACATTAGACCAGGGTCAATAGGGGATGTGGTCCACTACATTAGACCAGGGTCAATAGGGGATGTGGTCCACTACATTAGACCAGGGTCAATAGGGGATGTGGTCCACTACATTAGACCAGGGTCAATAGGGGATGTGGTCCACTACATTAGACCAGGGTCAATAGGAGATGTGGTCCACTACATTAGACCAGGGTCAATAGGGGATGTGATCCACTACATTAGACCAGGGTCAATAGGAGATGTGGTCCACTACATTAGACCAGGGTCAATAGGGGATGTGGTCCACTACATTAGACCAGGGTCAATAGGGGATCTGGTCCACTACATTAGACCAGGGTCAATAGGGGATGTGGTCCACTACATTAGACCAGGGTCAATAGGGGATGTGGTCCACTACATTAGACCAGGGTCAATAGGGGATGTGGTCCACTACATTAGACCAATAGGGGATGTGGTCCACTACATTAGACCAGGGTCAATAGGGGATGTGGTCCACTACATTAGACCAGGGTCAATAGGGGATGTGGTCCACTACATTAGACCAGGGTCAATAGGGGAAGTGGTCCACTACATTAGACCAGGGTCAATAGGGGATGTGGTCCACTACATTAGACCAGGGTCAATAGGGGATGTGGTCCACTACATTAGACCAGGGTCAATAGGGGATGTGGTCCACTACATTAGACCAGGGTCAATAGGGGATGTGGTCCACTACATTAGACCAGGGTCAATAGGGGATGTGGTCCACTACATTAGACCAGGGTCAATAGGGGATCTGGTCCACTACTTTAGACCAGGGTCAATAGGGGATGTGGTCCACTACATTAGACCAGGGTCAATAGGGGAAGTGGTCCACTACATTAGACCAGGGTCAATAGGGGATGTGGTCCACTACATTAGACCAGGGTCAATAGGAGAAGTGGTCCACTACATTAGACCAGGGTCAATAGGGGATCTGGTCCACTACATTAGACCAGGGTCAATAGGGGATGTGGTCCACTACATTAGACCAATAGGGGATGTGGTCCACTACATTAGACCAGGGTCAATAGGGGATGTGGTCCACTACATTAGACCAGGGTCAATAGGAGATGTGATCCACTACATTAGACCAGGGTCAATAGGGGATGTGGTCCACTACATTAGACCAGGGTCAATAGGATAAGTGGTCCACTACATTAGACCAGGGTCAATAGGAGATGTGATCCACTACATTAGACCAGGGTCAATAGGGGATGTGGTCCACTACATTAGACCAGAGTCAATATGGGAAGTGGTCCACTACATTAGACCAGGGTCAATAGGGGAAGTGGTCCACTACATTAGACCATGGTCAATAGGAGATGTGGTCCACTACATTAGACCAGGGTCAATAGGGGATGTGGTCCACTACATTAGACCAGGGTCAATAGGGGATGTGGTCCACTACATTAGACCAGGGTCAATAGGGGATGTGGTTCACTACATTAGACCAGGGTCAATAGGGGATGTGGTCCACTACATTAGACCAGGGTCAATAGGGGATGTGGTCCACTACATTAGACCAGGGTCAATAGGATAAGTGGTCCACTACATTAGACCAGGGTCAATAGGAGAAGTGGTCCACTACATTAGACCAGTGTCCAGATGTTGAATTGTTGTCTGTGCCCAGTGGGTAGGGAACAGGGTAAATTGGGATGCACCCATCATGAAGGCTGTCCAGGCGAACATCCTGAGGAGAGGACTGCTGTTGACCCAAATGGCACCCTATTCCCTATGTAGTACACTACCTCACGGCCCATAGGGCTCTGCTCAAAAGTAGTGCACTACATAGGGAATAGGGGGGCTGTCCTGGGGAATATCCTGAGGAGAGGACTGTAGTCTGTCTGTTGGTCTGTCAGAGTTAATGGGACTAACTTCTGTCCTATCAGAGTTAATGGGACTAACTTCTGTCCTATCAGAGTTAATGGGACTAACTTCTGTCCTATCTGAGTTAATGGGACTAACTTCTGACCTATCAGAGTTAATGGGACTAACTTCTGTCCTATCAGAGTTAATGGGACTAACTTCTGTCCTATCAGAGTTAATGGGACTAACTTCTGTCCTATCAGAGTTAATGGGACTAACTTCTGTCCTATCAGAGTTAATGGGACTAACTTCTGTCCTATCAGAGTTAATGGGACTAACTTCTGTCCTATCAGAGTTAATGGGACTAACTTCTGTCCTATCAGAGTTAATGGGACTAACTTCTGTCCTATCAGAGTTAATGGGACTAACTTCTGTCCTATCAGAGTTAATGGGACTAACTTCTGTCCTATCAGAGTTAATGGGACTAACTTCTGTCCTATCAGAGTTAATGGGACTAACTTCTGTCCTATCAGAGTTAATGGGACTAACTTCTGTCCTATCAGAGTTAATGGGACTAACTTCTGTCCTATCTGAGTTAATGGGACTAACTTCTGTCCTATCAGAGTTAATGGGACTAACTTCTGTCCTATCAGAGTTAATGGGACTAACTTCTGTCCTATCAGAGTTAATGGGACTAACTTCTGTCCTATCAGAGTTAATGGGACTAACTTCTGTCCTATCTGAGTTAATGGGACTAACTTCTGTCCTATCAGAGTTAATGGGACTAACTTCTGTCCTATCAGAGTTAATGGGACTAACTTCTGTCCTATCAGAGTTAATGGGACTAACTTCTGTCCTATCAGAGTTAATGGGACTAACTTCTGTCCTATCAGAGTTAATGGGACTAACTTCTGTCCTATCAGAGTTAATGGGACTAACTTCTGTCCTATCAGAGTTAATGGGACTAACTTCTGTCCTATCAGAGTTAATGGGACTAACTTCTGTCCTATCAGAGTTAATGGGACTAACTTCTGTCCTATCAGAGTTAATGGGACTAACCTCTGTCCTATCAGAGTTAATGGGACTAACTTCTGTCCTATCAGAGTTAATGGGACTAACTTCTGTCCTATCAGAGTTAATGGGACTAACTTCTGTCCTATCAGAGTTAATGGGACTAACTTCTGTCCTGTCAGAGTTAATGGGACTAACTTCTGTCCTATCAGAGTTAATGGGAATAACTTCTGTCCTATCAGAGTTAATGAGACTAGAGAGATACAGACTATAAAGATAGCGATAAAGAGATACAGACTAGACAAATAGAGACTAGAGTGATAGAGACCTGAGAGATATAGAGATACAGGCCGAGGGATGCATACTAGAGAGATAGCGAGATACAGACTAGAGAGATAGAGAGTTACAGACTGGAGAGATAGAGTAGAGAGATAGAGACTAGAGAGATACAGACAAGAGAGATAGAGAGATATAGACAAGAGAGATAGAGAGTTACAGACTGGAGAGATAGAGAGTAGAGAGATACAGACGAGAGAGATAGAGAGATACATACTATTTATATACAGACTAGAGAGTTACAGACTAGAGAGTTACAGACATGAAAGATACAGACGAGAGAGATAGAGAGATACATACTATTTATATACAGACTAGAGAGTTACAGACTAGAGAGTTACAGACATGAGAGATACAGATGAGAGAGATAGAGAGATACATACTATTTATATACAGACTAGAGAGATACAGACTAGAGAGATACAGACTAGAGAGATACATACTATTTATATACAGACTAGAGAGATACAGACTAGAGAGATACAGACTAGAGAGATACAGACTAGAGAGAGATACAGACTAGAGAGATACTATTTATATACAGACTAGAGAGATACAGACTAGAGAGATACATACTATTTATATACAGACTAGAGAGATACAGACTAGAGAGATACAGACTAGAGAGATACAGACTAGAGAGATACAGACTAGAGAGATACAGACTAGAGAGATACAGACTAGAGAGATACAGACTAGAGAGGTACAGACTAGAGAGATACAGACTAGAGAGTTACAGACTGGAGAGATAGAGAGTAGAGCGATACAGAAGAGAGAGATAGAGAGATAGAGAGATACAGACTAGAGAGTTACAGACTAGAGAGATACAGACTAGAGAGATACAGACTAGAGAGTTACAGACTAGAGAGATACAGACTAGAGAGTTACAGACTAGAGAGATACAGACTAGAGAGATACAGACTAGAGAGTTACAGACTAGAGAGATACAGACTAGAGAGATACAGACTAGAGAGATACAGACTAGAGAGATACAGACTAGAGGTTACTAACTTCTTCTCTATCAGAGTTAATGAGACTTCTGCTATTGAAACAGCCTGGCTAAATGTTTGCCTCATGCTCATCGGAGGGAAGCGTAACTTGGTGCAGCAACTCATGACTATTCATGGTCTTCCCCAAGAGTCTGTTCTGTGTGCATACTATAATTATCATCTATAGATTGTCCTGCTTATAATTCTACACACTACCTTTTGTTAACCTTTGATTAGATTGACTGGTTGGGTGATGTAGCGACCAGCGTCAGATCTTTTTTTTTTCATGTTCAGCGGAGTTGAAAGAGTGATGTCCTTACGGGTTCCCCTCTCCTCTCCTCTCCTCTCCTCTCCTCTCCTCTCCTCTCCTCTCCTCTCCTCTCCTCTCCTCTCCCTCCCCTTCCCTTCCCTTCCCTTCCCTTCCCTTCCCTTCCCTTCCCTTCCCTTCCCTTCCCTTCCCTTCCCTCCCCCTCCCCTCCCCTCCCCTCCCCTCCCCTCCCCTTCTCTTTCCCTTCCCCTCCCTTCCCTTCCCCTCCCTTCCCTTCCCTTTCCTTCCCTTCCCTTCCCTTCCCTTCCCCTCTCCTCTCCTCTCTTTTCCATTCCTTCCCTTCCCCTCCCTTCCCTTCCCTTCCCTTCCCTTCTCCTTTCCTTTCCTTTCCATTCCTTTCCTTTCCTTTCCATTCCTTTCCTTTCCTTTCTATTAATTTAATTTCCTTTCCTTTCCTCTCCTCTCCTTTCCTTTCATTTCCATTCCATTCATTTCCTTTCCTTTCCTTTCCTCTCCTTTCCTTTCCTTTCCTCTCCTTTCCTTTCCTTTCCATTCATTTCTTTTCCTTTCCTTTCCATTCCTTTCCTTTCCTTTCCATTCCTTTCCTTTCCTTTCTATTAATTTAATTTCCTTTCCTTTCCTTTCCTTTCCATTCCTTTCCTTTCATTTCCTTTCCTCTCCTCTCCTTTCCTTTCATTTCCATTCCATTCATTTCCTTTCCTTTCCTTTCCTCTCCTTTCCTTTCCTTTCCTCTCCTCTCCTCTCCTTTCCTTTCCTTTCCTCTCCTTTCCTTTCCTTTCCTTTCATTTCCTTTCCTTTCCATTCATTTCCTTTCCTTTCCTTTCATTTCCATTCCATTCATTTCCTTTCCTTTCCTCTCCTTTCCTTTCCTTTCCTCTCCTCTCCTCTCCTTTCCTTTCCTTTCCTCTCCTTTCCTTTCCTTTCATTTCCTTTCCTTTCCATTCATTTCTTTTCCTTTCCTTTCCATTCCTTTCCTTTCCTTTCCATTCCTTTCCTTTCCATTCCTTTCCTTTCCTTTCCATTCCTTTCTTTTCCATTCCTTTCCTTTCCACTCCTCTCCTCTCCTCTCCTCTCCTTTCCTTTCATTTCCATTCCATTCATTTCCTTTCCATTCCTTTCCTTTCCTTTCCATTTCTTTCCTTTCCTTTCCTTTCCTCTCCTTTCCTCTCCTTCCCTTCCCTTTCACCATGTGGTTCCCTTGTTATTACCCCACAATGACTTCCCCTCTTTCTTAATTAATCTTTCCCTGGCTTCCTCTCTCCTCGGGACCCCCAGAACTGCATTGGGAGGAGAACATCCATAGTCCCTCACCTCAGATATTTCTTCTCCAAGGTGTTTTGAGAAGGAATGCAAGGAGAGAGGACATAATCAATTCAGGAAAAGATGACTTTTGGAAAGAGACCCTGTGTTTCTTCTTCTTCCCTTTGTAGAGTATAATCTGGAGCCGTGTGAGGACCCCGGGACCCCCAGGTTTGGCTGGCACACGGGCATCAGCTTTGGCATCGGGGACTCGCTGGTGTTCTCCTGCAATACCGGCTATCGCCTAAAGGGGGCGAGGGAGATCTGGTGCCTGGGAGGAGGTCGCCGCATGTGGAGTGCCCCTCTGCCAAGGTGTGTGGGTACGTGGTCAGCTGATTTCATTTGCTTATTGGCTCTGTGTGGACTGTGCATAGGACAATGTATTAAACAAGTATCTATTTAGAGCAGAGGAGAAGGCGGACAACAGGAGGAAATGGGTAGATACTGTATTCTGTATACGGCTCTAGGTATACGGTCTCAGACAGGGTCCTCGATCCTGCTTCAGTCTCTCTAGTCTCTAGGTATACGGTCTCAGACAGGGTCCTCGATCCTGCTTCAGTCTCTCTAGTCTCTAGGTATACGGTCTCAGACAGGGTCCTCGATCCTGCTTCAGTCTCTCTAGTCTCTAGGTATACGGTCTCAGACAGGGTCCTCGATCCTGCTTCAGTCTCTCTAGTCTCTAGGTATACGGTCTCAGACAGGGTCCTCGATCCTGCTTCAGTCTCTCTAGTCTCTAGGTATACGGTCTCAGACAGGGTCCTCGATCCTGCTTCAGTCTCTCTAGTCTCTAGGTATACGGTCTCAGACAGGGTCCTCGATCCTGCTTCAGTCTCTCTAGTCTCTAGGTATACGGTCTCAGACAGGGTCCTCGATCCTGCTTCAGTCTCTCTAGTCTCTAGGTATACGGTCTCAGACAGGGTCCTCGATCCTGCTTCAGTCTCGATCTAGGTATACGGTCTCAGACAGGGTCCTCGATCCTGCTTCAGTCTCTCTAGTCTCTAGGTATACGGTCTCAGACAGGGTCCTCGATCCTGCTTCAGTCTCTCTAGTCTCTAGGTATACGGTCTCAGACAGGGTCCTCGATCCTGCTTCAGTCTCTCTAGTCTCTAGGTATACGGTCTCAGACAGGGTCCTCGACCCTGCTTCAGTCTCTCTAGTCTCTAGGTATACGGTCTCAGTCAGGGTCCTCGATCCTGCTTCAGTCTCTCTAGTCTCTAGGTATACGGTCTCAGACAGGGTCCTCGATCCTGCTTCAGTCTCTCTAGTCTCTAGGTATACGGTCTCAGACAGGGTCCTCGATCTCTCTAGTCTCTGGTATACGGGTCCTCGATCTGCTTCAGTCTCTCTAGTCTCTAGGTATACGGTCTCAGACAGGGTCCTCGATCCTGCTTCAGTCTCTCTAGTCTCTAGGTATACGGTCTCAGACAGGGTCCTCGATCCTGCTTCAGTCTCTCTAGTCTCTAGGTATACGGTCTCAGACAGGGTCCTCGATCCTGCTTCAGTCTCTCTAGTCTCTAGGTATACGGTCTCAGACAGGGTCCTCGATCCTGCTTCAGTCTCTCTAGTCTCTAGGTATACGGTCTCAGACAGGGTCCTCGATCCTGCTTCAGTCTCTCTAGTCTCTAGGTATACGGTCTCAGACAGGGTCCTCGATCCTGCTTCAGTCTCTCTAGTCTCTAGGTATACGGTCTCAGACAGGGTCCTCGATCCTGCTTCAGTCTCTCTAGTCTCTAGGTATACGGTCTCAGACAGGGTCCTCGATCCTGCTTCAGTCTCTCTAGTCTCTAGGTATACGGTCTCAGACAGGGTCCTCGATCCTGCTTCAGTCTCTCTAGTCTCTAGGTATACGGTCTCAGACAGGGTCCTCGATCCTGCTTCAGTCTCTCTAGTCTCTAGGTATACGGTCTCAGACAGGGTCCTCGATCCTGCTTCAGTCTCTCTAGTCTCTAGGTATACGGTCTCAGACAGGGTCCTCGATCCTGCTTCAGTCTCTCTAGTCTCTAGGTATACGGTCTCAGACAGGGTCCTCGATCCTGCTTCAGTCTCTCTAGTCTCTAGGTATACGGTCTCAGACAGGGTCCTCGATCCTGCTTCAGTCTCTCTAGTCTCTAGGTATACGGTCTCAGACAGGGTCCTCGATCCTGCTTCAGTCTCTCTAGTCTCTAGGTATACGGTCTCAGACAGGGTCCTCGATCCTGCTTCAGTCTCTCTAGTCTCTAGGTATACGGTCTCAGACAGGGTCCTCGATCCTGCTTCAGTCTCTCTAGTCTCTAGGTATACGGTCTCAGACAGGGTCCTCGATCCTGCTTCAGTCTCTCTAGTCTCTAGGTATACGGTCTCAGACAGGGTCCTCGATCCTGCTTCAGTCTCTCTAGTCTCTAGGTATACGGTCTCAGACAGGGTCCTCGATCCTGCTTCAGTCTCTCTAGTCTCTAGGTATACGGTCTCAGACAGGGTCCTCGATCCTGCTTCAGTCTCTCTAGTCTCTAGGTATACGGTCTCAGACAGGGTCCTCGATCCTGCTTCAGTCTCTCTAGTCTCTAGGTATACGGTCTCAGACAGGGTCCTCGATCCTGCTTCAGTCTCTCTAGTCTCTAGGTATACGGTCTCAGACAGGGTCCTCGATCCTGCTTCAGTCTCTCTAGTCTCTAGGTATACGGTCTCAGACAGGGTCCTCGATCCTGCTTCAGTCTCTCTAGTCTCTAGGTATACGGTCTCAGACAGGGTCCTCGATCCTGCTTCAGTCTCTCTAGTCTCTAGGTATACGGTCTCAGACAGGGTCCTCGATCCTGCTTCAGTCTCTCTAGTCTCTAGGTATACGGTCTCAGACAGGGTCCTCGATCCTGCTTCAGTCTCTCTAGTCTCTAGGTATACGGTCTCAGACAGGGTCCTCGATCCTGCTTCAGTCTCTCTAGTCTCTAGGTATACGGTCTCAGACAGGGTCCTCGATCCTGCTTCAGTCTCTCTAGTCTCTAGGTATACGGTCTCAGACAGGGTCCTCGATCCTGCTTCAGTCTCTCTAGTCTCTAGGTATACGGTCTCAGACAGGGTCCTCGATCCTGCTTCAGTCTCTCTAGTCTCTAGGTATACGGTCTCAGACAGGGTCCTCGATCCTGCTTCAGTCTCTCTAGTCTCTAGGTATACGGTCTCAGACAGGGTCCTCGATCCTGCTTCAGTCTCTCTAGTCTCTAGGTATACGGTCTCAGACAGGGTCCTCCTGATCCTGCTTCAGTCTCTCGATCCTGCTTCAGTCTCTCTAGGTATACGGTCTCAGACAGGGTCCTCGATCCTGCTTCAGTCTCTCTAGTCTCTAGGTATACGGTCTCAGACAGGGTCCTCGATCCTGCTTCAGTCTCTCTAGTCTCTAGGTATACGGTCTCAGACAGGGTCCTCGATCCTGCTTCAGTCTCTCTAGTCTCTAGGTATACGGTCTCAGACAGGGTCCTCGATCCTGCTTCAGTCTCTCTAGTCTCTAGGTATACGGTCTCAGACAGGGTCCTCGATCCTGCTTCAGTCTCTCTAGTCTCTAGGTATACGGTCTCAGACAGGGTCCTCGATCCTGCTTCAGTCTCTCTAGTCTCTAGGTATACGGTCTCAGACAGGGTCCTCGATCCTGCTTCAGTCTCTCTAGTCTCTAGGTATACGGTCTCAGACAGGGTCCTCGATCCTGCTTCAGTCTCTCTAGTCTCTAGGTATACGGTCTCAGACAGGGTCCTCGATCCTGCTTCAGTCTCTCTAGTCTCTAGGTATACGGTCTCAGACAGGGTCCTCGATCCTGCTTCAGTCTCTCTAGTCTCTAGGTATACGGTCTCAGACAGGGTCCTCGATCCTGCTTCAGTCTCTCTAGTCTCTAGGTATACGGTCTCAGACAGGGTCCTCGATCCTGCTTCAGTCTCTCTAGTCTCTAGGTATACGGTCTCAGACAGGGTCCTCGATCCTGCTTCAGTCTCTCTAGTCTCTAGGTATACGGTCTCAGACAGGGTCCTCGATCCTGCTTCAGTCTCTCTAGTCTCTAGGTATACGGTCTCAGACAGGGTCCTCGATCCTGCTTCAGTCTCTCTAGTCTCTAGGTATACGGTCTCAGACAGGGTCCTCGATCCTGCTTCAGTCTCTCTAGTCTCTAGGTATACGGTCTCAGACAGGGTCCTCGATCCTGCTTCAGTCTCTCTAGTCTCTAGGTATACGGTCTCAGACAGGGTCCTCGATCCTGCTTCAGTCTCTCTAGTCTCTAGGTATACGGTCTCAGACAGGGTCCTCGATCCTGCTTCAGTCTCTCTAGTCTCTAGGTATACGGTCTCAGACAGGGTCCTCGATCCTGCTTCAGTCTCTCTAGTCTCTAGGTATACGGTCTCAGACAGGGTCCTCGATCCTGCTTCAGTCTCTCTAGTCTCTAGGTATACGGTCTCAGACAGGGTCCTCGATCCTGCTTCAGTCTCTCTAGTCTCTAGGTATACGGTCTCAGACAGGGTCCTCGATCCTGCTTCAGTCTCTCTAGTCTCTAGGTATACGGTCTCAGACAGGGTCCTCGATCCTGCTTCAGTCTCTCTAGTCTCTAGGTATACGGTCTCAGACAGGGTCCTCGATCCTGCTTCAGTCTCTCTAGTCTCTAGGTATACGGTCTCAGACAGGGTCCTCGATCCTGCTTCAGTCTCTCTAGTCTCTAGGTATACGGTCTCAGACAGGGTCCTCGATCCTGCTTCAGTCTCTCTAGTCTCTAGGTATACGGTCTCAGACAGGGTCCTCGATCCTGCTTCAGTCTCTCTAGTCTCTAGGTATACGGTCTCAGACAGGGTCCTCGATCCTGCTTCAGTCTCTCTAGTCTCTAGGTATACGGTCTCATAGGGTCCTCGGTTCAGTCTCTCTAGGTATACGGTCTCAGACAGGGTCCTCGATCCTGCTTCAGTCTCTCTAGTCTCTAGGTATACGGTCTCAGACAGGGTCCTCGATCCTGCTTCAGTCTCTCTAGTCTCTAGGTATACGGTCTCAGACAGGGTCCTCGATCCTGCTTCAGTCTCTCTAGTCTCTAGGTATACGGTCTCAGACAGGGTCCTCGATCCTGCTTCAGTCTCTCTAGTCTCTAGGTATACGGTCTCAGACAGGGTCCTCGATCCTGCTTCAGTCTCTCTAGTCTCTAGGTATACGGTCTCAGACAGGGTCCTCGATCCTGCTTCAGTCTCTCTAGTCTCTAGGTATACGGTCTCAGACAGGGTCCTCGATCCTGCTTCAGTCTCTCTAGTCTCTAGGTATACGGTCTCAGACAGGGTCCTCGATCCTGCTTCAGTCCTCTAGTCTCTAGGTATACGGTCTCAGACAGGGTCCTCGATCCTGCTTCAGTCTCTAGGTATACGGTCTCAGACAGGGTCCTCGATCCTGCTTCAGTCTCTCTAGTCTCTAGGTATACGGTCTCAGACAGGGTCCTCGATCCTGCTTCAGTCTCTCTAGTCTCTAGGTATACGGTCTCAGACAGGGTCCTCGATCCTGACTTCCTGCTTCAGTCTCTCTAGTCTCTAGGTATACGGTCTCAGACAGGGTCCTCGATCCTGCTTCAGTCTCTAGTCTCTAGGTATACGGTCTCAGACAGGGTCCTCGATCCTGCTTCAGTCTCTCTAGTCTCTAGGTATACGGTCTCAGACAGGGTCCTCGATCCTGCTTCAGTCTCTCTAGTCTCTAGGTATACGGTCTCAGACAGGGTCCTCGATCCTGCTTCAGTCTCTCTAGTCTCTAGGTATACGGTCTCAGACAGGGTCCTCGATCCTGCTTCAGTCTCTCTAGTCTCTAGGTATACGGTCTCAGACAGGGTCCTCGATCCTGCTTCAGTCTCTCTAGTCTCTAGGTATACGGTCTCAGACAGGGTCCTCGATCCTGCTTCAGTCTCTCTAGTCTCTAGGTATACGGTCTCAGACAGGGTCCTCGATCCTGCTTCAGTCTCTCTAGTCTCTAGGTATACGGTCTCAGACAGGGTCCTCGATCCTGCTTCAGTCTCTCTAGTCTCTAGGTATACGGTCTCAGACAGGGTCCTCGATCCTGCTTCAGTCTCTCTAGTCTCTAGGTATACGGTCTCAGACAGGGTCCTCGATCCTGCTTCAGTCTCTCTAGTCTCTAGGTATACGGTCTCAGACAGGGTCCTCGATCCTGCTTCAGTCTCTCTAGTCTCTAGGTATACGGTCTCAGACAGGGTCCTCGATCCTGCTTCAGTCTCTCTAGTCTCTAGGTATACGGTCTCAGACAGGGTCCTCGATCCTGCTTCAGTCTCTCTAGTCTCTAGGTATACGGTCTCAGACAGGGTCCTCGATCCTGCTTCAGTCTCTCTAGTCTCTAGGTATACGGTCTCAGACAGGGTCCTCGATCCTGCTTCAGTCTCTCTAGTCTCTAGGTATACGGTCTCAGACAGGGTCCTCGATCCTGCTTCAGTCTCTAGTCTCTAGGTATACGGTCTCAGACAGGGTCCTCGATCCTGCTTCAGTCTCTCTAGTCTCTAGGTATACGGTCTCAGACAGGGTCCTCGATCCTGCTTCAGTCTCTCTAGTCTCTAGGTATACGGTCTCAGACAGGGTCCTCGATCCTGCTTCAGTCTCTCTAGTCTCTAGGTATACGGTCTCAGACAGGGTCCTCGATCCTGCTTCAGTCTCTCTAGTCTCTAGGTATACGGTCTCAGACAGGGTCCTCGATCCTGCTTCAGTCTCTCTAGTCTCTAGGTATACGGTCTCAGACAGGGTCCTCGATCCTGCTTCAGTCTCTCTAGTCTCTAGGTATACGGTCTCAGACAGGGTCCTCGATCCTGCTTCAGTCTCTCTAGTCTCTAGGTATACGGTCTCAGACAGGGTCCTCGATCCTGCTTCAGTCTCTCTAGTCTCTAGGTATACGGTCTCAGACAGGGTCCTCGATCCTGCTTCAGTCTCTCTAGTCTCTAGGTATACGGTCTCAGACAGGGTCCTCGATCCTGCTTCAGTCTCTCTAGTCTCTAGGTATACGGTCTCAGACAGGGTCCTCGATCCTGCTTCAGTCTCTCTAGTCTCTCTAGGGGTATACGGTCTCAGACAGGGTCCTCGATCCTGCTTCAGTCTCTCTAGTCTCTAGGTATACGGTCTCAGACAGGGTCCTCGATCCTGCTTCAGTCTCTCTAGTCTCTAGGTATACGGTCTCAGACAGGGTCCTCGATCCTGCTTCAGTCTCTCTAGTCTCTAGGTATACGGTCTCAGTCAGGGTCCTCGATCCTGCTTCAGTCTCTCTAGTCTCTAGGTATACGGTCTCAGACAGGGTCCTCGATCCTGCTTCAGTCTCTCTAGTCTCTAGGTATACGGTCTCAGACAGGGTCCTCGATCCTGCTTCAGTCTCTCTAGTCTCTAGGTATACGGTCTCAGACAGGGTCCTCGATCCTGCTTCAGTCTCTCTAGTCTCTAGGTATCGGTCTCAGACAGGGTCCTCGATCCTGCTTCTCTCTAGTCTCTAGGTATACGGTCTCAGACAGGGTCCTCGATCCTGCTTCAGTCTCTCTAGTCTCTAGGTATACGGTCTCAGACAGGGTCCTCGATCCTGCTTCAGTCTCTCTAGTCTCTAGGTATACGGTCTCAGACAGGGTCCTCGATCCTGCTTCAGTCTCTCTAGTCTCTAGGTATACGGTCTCAGACAGGGTCCTCGATCCTGCTTCAGTCTCTCTAGTCTCTAGGTATACGGTCTCAGACAGGGTCCTCAATCCTGCTTCAGTCTCTAGGTATACGGTCTCAGACAGGGTCCTCGATCCTGCTTCAGTCTCTCTAGTCTCTAGGTATACGGTCTCAGTCAGGGTCCTCGATCCTGCTTCAGTCTCTCTAGTCTCTAGGTATACGGTCTCAGACAGGGTCCTCGATCCTGCTTCAGTCTCTCTAGTCTCTAGGTATACGGTCTCAGAAAGGGTCCTCGATCCTGCTTCAGTCTCTCTAGTCTCTAGGTATACGGTCTCAGAAAGGGTCCTCGATCCTGCTTCAGTCTCTCTAGTCTCTAGGTGTACGGTCTCAGACAGGGTCCTCGATCCTGCTTCAGTCTCTCTAGTCTCTAGGTATACGGTCTCAGACAGGGTCCTCAATCCTGCTTCAGTCTCTCTAGTCTCTAGGTATACGGTCTCAGACAGGGTCCTCGATCCTGCTTCAGTCTCTCTAGTCTCTAGGTATACGGTCTCAGACAGGGTCATCGATCCTGCTTCAGTCTCTCTAGTCTCTAGGTATACGGTCTCAGACAGGGTCCTCGATCCTGCTTCAGTCTCTCTAGTCTCTAGGTATACGGTCTCAGACAGGGTCCTCGATCCTGCTTCAGTCTCTCTAGTCTCTAGGTATACGGTCTCAGACAGGGTCCTCGATCCTGCTTCAGTCTCTCTAGTCTCTAGGTATACGGTCTCAGACAGGGTCCTCGATCCTGCTTCAGTCTCTCTAGTCTCTAGGTATACGGTCTCAGACAGGGTCCTCGATCCTGCTTCAGTCTCTCTAGTCTCTAGGTATACGGTCTCAGACAGGGTCCTCGATCCTGCTTCAGTCTCTCTAGTCTCTAGGTATACGGTCTCAGACAGGGTCCTCGATCCTGCTTCAGTCTCTCTAGTCTCTAGGTATACGGTCTCAGACAGGGTCCTCGATCCTGCTTCAGTCTCTCTAGTCTCTAGGTATACGGTCTCAGACAGGGTCCTCGATCCTGCTTCAGTCTCTCTAGTCTCTAGGTATACGGTCTCAGACAGGGTCCTCGATCCTGCTTCAGTCTCTAGGTATACGGTCTCAGACAGGGTCCTCGATCCTGCTTCAGTCTCTCTAGTCTCTAGGTATACGGTCTCAGACAGGGTCCTCGATCCTGCTTCAGTCTCTCTAGTCTCTAGGTATACGGTCTCAGACAGGGTCCTCGATCCTGCTTCAGTCTCTCTAGTCTCTAGGTATACGGTCTCAGACAGGGTCCTCAATCCTGCTTCAGTCTCTAGGTATACGGTCTCAGACAGGGTCCTCGATCCTGCTTCAGTCTCTCTAGTCTCTAGGTATACGGTCTCAGACAGGGTCCTCGATCCTGCTTCAGTCTCTAGGTATACGGTCTCAGACAGGGTCCTCGATCCTGCTTCAGTCTCTCTAGTCTCTAGGTATACGGTCTCAGACAGGGTCCTCGATCCTGCTTCAGTCTCTCTAGTCTCTAGGTATACGGTCTCAGACAGGGTCCTCGATCCTGCTTCAGTCTCTCTAGTCTCTAGGTATACGGTCTCAGACAGGGTCCTCGATCCTGCTTCAGTCTCTCTAGTCTCTAGGTATACGGTCTCAGACAGGGTCCTCGATCCTGCTTCAGTCTCTCTAGTCTCTAGGTATACGGTCTCAGACAGGGTCCTCGATCCTGCTTCAGTCTCTCTAGTCTCTAGGTATACGGTCTCAGTCAGGGTCCTCGATCCTGCTTCAGTCTCTCTAGTTTCTAGGTATACGGTCTCAGTCAGGGTCCTCGATCCTGCTTCAGTCTCTAGGTATACGGTCTCAGACAGGGTCCTCGATCCTGCTTCAGTCTCTCTAGTCTCTAGGTATACGGTCTCAGACAGGGTCCTCGATCCTGCTTCAGTCTCTCTAGTCTCTAGGTATACGGTCTCAGACAGGG
Source organism: Oncorhynchus masou masou (assembly GCF_036934945.1). Classification (NCBI taxonomy): domain Eukaryota; kingdom Metazoa; phylum Chordata; class Actinopteri; order Salmoniformes; family Salmonidae; genus Oncorhynchus; species Oncorhynchus masou. The sequence continues at coordinate 92,397,176 of NC_088240.1, forward strand.
TCCTCGATCCTGCTTCAGTCTCTCTAGTCTCTAGGTATACGGTCTCAGTCAGGGTCCTCGATCCTGCTTCAGTCTCTCTAGTCTCTAGGTATACGGTCTCAGACAGGGTCCTCGATCCTGCTTCAGTCTCTCTAGTCTCTAGGTATACGGTCTCAGACAGGGTCCTCGATCCTGCTTCAGTCTCTCTAGTCTCTAGGCATACGGTCTCAGACAGGGTCCTCAATCCTGCTTCAGTCTCTAGGTATACGGTCTCAGACAGGGTCCTCGATCCTGCTTCAGTCTCTCTAGTCTCTAGGTATACGGTCTCAGACAGGGTCCTCGATCCTGCTTCAGTCTCTCTAGTCTCTAGGTATACGGTCTCAGACAGGGTCCTCGATCCTGCTTCAGTCTCTCTAGTCTCTAGGTATACGGTCTCAGACAGGGTCCTCGATCCTGCTTCAGTCTCTCTAGTCTCTAGGTATACGGTCTCAGACAGGGTCCTCGATCCTGCTTCAGTCTCTCTAGTCTCTAGGTATACGGTCTCAGACAGGGTCCTCGATCCTGCTTCAGTCTCTAGGTATACGGTCTCAGACAGGGTCCTCGATCCTGCTTCAGTCTCTCTAGTCTCTAGGTATACGGTCTCAGACAGGGTCCTCGATCCTGCTTCAGTCTCTCTAGTCTCTAGGTATACGGTCTCAGACAGGGTCCTCGATCCTGCTTCAGTCTCTCTAGTCTCTAGGTATACGGTCTCAGACAGGGTCCTCAATCCTGCTTCAGTCTCTAGGTATACGGTCTCAGACAGGGTCCTCGATCCTGCTTCAGTCTCTCTAGTCTCTAGGTATACGGTCTCAGACAGGGTCCTCGATCCTGCTTCAGTCTCTAGGTATACGGTCTCAGACAGGGTCCTCGATCCTGCTTCAGTCTCTCTAGTCTCTAGGTATACGGTCTCAGACAGGGTCATCGATCCTGCTTCAGTCTCTCTAGTCTCTAGGTATACGGTCTCAGACAGGGTCCTCGATCCTGCTTCAGTCTCTCTAGTCTCTAGGTATACGGTCTCAGACAGGGTCCTCGATCCTGCTTCAGTCTCTCTAGTCTCTAGGTATACGGTCTCAGACAGGGTCCTCGATCCTGCTTCAGTCTCTCTAGTCTCTAGGTATACGGTCTCAGACAGGGTCCTCGATCCTGCTTCAGTCTCTCTAGTCTCTAGGTATACGGTCTCAGACAGGGTCCTCGATCCTGCTTCAGTCTCTCTAGTCTCTAGGTATACGGTCTCAGACAGGGTCCTCGATCCTGCTTCAGTCTCTCTAGTCTCTAGGTATACGGTCTCAGACAGGGTCCTCGATCCTGCTTCAGTCTCTCTAGTCTCTAGGTATACGGTCTCAGACAGGGTCCTCGATCCTGCTTCAGTCTCTCTAGTCTCTAGGTATACGGTCTCAGTCAGGGTCCTCGATCCTGCTTCAGTCTCTCTAGTTTCTAGGTATACGGTCTCAGTCAGGGTCCTCGATCCTGCTTCAGTCTCTAGGTATACGGTCTCAGACAGGGTCCTCGATCCTGCTTCAGTCTCTCTAGTCTCTAGGTATACGGTCTCAGACAGGGTCCTCGATCCTGCTTCAGTCTCTCTAGTCTCTAGGCATACGGTCTCAGACAGGGTCCTCGATCCTGCTTCAGTCTCTCTAGTCTCTAGGTATACGGTCTCAGACAGGGTCCTCGATCCTGCTTCAGTCTCTCTAGTCTCTAGGTATACGGTCTCAGACAGGGTCCTCGATCCTGCTTCAGTCTCTCTAGTCTCTAGGTATACGGTCTCAGTCAGGGTCCTCGATCCTGCTTCAGTCTCTCTAGTCTCTAGGTATACGGTCTCAGACAGGGTCCTCGATCCTGCTTCAGTCTCTCTAGTCTCTAGGTATACGGTCTCAGACAGGGTCCTCGATCCTGCTTTAGTCTCTCTAGTCTCTAGGTATACGGTCTCAGTCAGGGTCCTCGATCCTGCTTCAGTCTCTAGGTATACGGTCTCAGACAGGGTCCTCGATCCTGCTTCAGTCTCTCTAGTCTCTAGGTATACGGTCTCAGTCAGGGTCCTCGATCCTGCTTCAGTCTCTCTAGTCTCTAGGTATACGGTCTCAGACAGGGTCCTCGATCCTGCTTCAGTCTCTTTAGTCTCTAGGTATACGATCTCAGTCAGGGTCCTCGATCCTGCTTCAGTCTCTCTAGTCTCTAGGTATACGGTCTCAGACAGGGTCCTCGTTCCTGCTTCAGTCTCTCTAGTCTCTAGGTATACGGTCTCAGACAGGGTCCTCGATCCTGCTTCAGTCTCTCTAGTCTCTAGGTATATGGTCTCAGACAGGGTCCTCGATCCTGCTTCAGTCTCTCTAGTCTCTAGGTATACGGTCTCAGACAGGGTCCTCGATCCTGCTTCAGTCTCTCTAGTCTCTAGGTATACGGTCTCAGTCAGGGTCCTCGATCCTGCTTCAGTCTCTAGGTATACGGTCTCAGACAGGGTCCTCGATCCTGCTTCAGTCTCTCTAGTCTCTAGGTATATGGTCTCAGACAGGGTCCTCGATCCTGCTTCAGTCTCTCTAGTCTCTAGGTATACGGTCTCAGACAGGGTCCTTGATCCTGCTTCAGTCTCTCTAGTCTCTAGGTATATGGTCTCAGACAGGGTCCTCGATCCTGCTTTAGTCTCTCTAGTCTCTAGGTATACGGTCTCAGTCAGGGTCCTCGATCCTGCTTCAGTCTCTCTAGTCTCTAGGTATACGGTCTCAGACAGGGTCCTCGATGCTGCTTCAGTCTCTCTAGTCTCTAGGTATACAGTCTCAGACAGGGTCCTCGATCCTGCTTCAGTCTCTCTAGTCTCTTGTTATACGGTCTCAGACAGGGTCCTTGATCCTGCTTCAGTCTCTCTAGTCTCTAGGTATACGGTCTCAGACAGGGTACTCGATCCTGCTTCAGTCTCTCTAGTCTCTAGGCATACGGTCTCAGACAGGGTCCTCGATCCTGCTTCAGTCTCTCTAGTCTCTAGGTATACGGTCTCAGACAGGGTCCTCGATCCTGCTTCAGTCTCTCTAGTCTCTAGGTATACGGTCTCAGTCAGGGTCCTCGATCCTGCTTCAGTCTCTCTAGTCTCTAGGTATACGGTCTCAGACAGGGTCCTCGATCCTGCTTCAATCTAGTCTGTATCTCTCCATCTCTCTAGTCTGTATCTCTCTTGTTTGTATCTCTCTAGTCCGTATATATCTCGTCTGTATCTCTCCATCTCTCTAGTCTGTATATATCTAGTCTGTATATATCTAGTCTGTATCTCTCCATCTCTCTAGTCTGTATATATCTAGTCTGTATCTCTCTTTCTTTCTAGTCTGTAACTCGACTGTCATGATGATATTGGGAATGAAAGCTGTAGTGATTTCAGAAGTGTCCTCAATCTGTTATCCAACGTGTGATGTTAGACTACTTTCTCACAGTACTGATGATGATGGTGAGGAAAGGAACAGACTTTGAAAACTACAGCGATTAGAAATAGGCTTTTTCGTAAATGCATTTGAACTCTCGTCTTTTTGCTCAGTGTAATGATATACTGAATATATCCGTCACAGGGAAACATTACGGACGTTGGAAGAGAATTCTCTCGTTCGGGTCACTTTATTCCACTCTGTGTCTTTGTTCTCTAGCGGAGTGCGGCTCAACTGTTTCCAACAGCGAAGGAGTTGTGTTGTCGCCCAACTACCCACTGAACTACGACAACAGCCACGAGTGTGTCTACAGCATTCAGGTGGAGACGGGAAAGGGCATCAACGTCTCAGCAAGCACTTTCCAACTGGCACAAGGAGACATTCTCAAGGTAATAACACCCCCTTTTCTCTTTCTCTCTTTTCTCTCTCTCTTTTCTCTCTCTCTCCCTTTTCTCTCTCTCTCTAATTCCTTCTCCTCTTGCATTCTACCTCCCCCTTTTTTCATTCTCTCTTTTCTCTCTCTCTTTTCTCTCTCTCTTTTCTCTCTCTCGCCCTTTTCTCTCTCTCTCTCGTTCCTTCTCCTCTTGTATTCTACCTCCCCCTTTTTTCATTCTCTTTTCTCTCTCTCTCTTTTCTCTCTCTCTCGTTCCTTCTCCTCTTGTATTCTACCTCCCCCTTTTTTCATTCTCTTTTCTCTCTCTCTCTTTTCTCTCTCTCTCTTTTCTCTCTCTCTCGTTCCTTCTCCTCTTGTATTCTACCTCCCCCTTTTTTCATTCTCTTTTCTCTCTCTCTCTTTTCTCTCTCTCTCCCTTTTCTCTCTCTCTCGTTCCTTCTCCTCTTGTATTCTACCTCTCCCTTTTCTCTCTCTATCGTTCCTTCTCCTCTTGTATTCTACCTCCCCCTTTTCTCTCTCTCTCTTTTCTCTCTCTCTCTCGTTCCTTCTCCTTTTGTATTCTATCTCCCCCTTTTCTCTCTCTCTCTTTTCTCTCTCTCTCTCGTTCCTTCTCCTCTTGTATTCTACCTCCCCTTTTCTCTCTCTCTCTTTTCTCTCTCTCTCTCGTTCCTTCTCCTCTTGTATTCTACCTCCCCCTTTCCTCTCTCTCTCTCTTTTCTCTCTCTCTCTCGTTCCTTCTCATCTTGTATTCTATCTCCCCCTTTTCTCTCTCTCTCTCGTTCCTTCTCCTCTTGTATTCTACCTCCCCCTTTTTTCATTCTCTTTTCTCTCTCTCTTTTCTCTCTCTCTTTTCTCTCTCTCTCGTTCCTTCTCCTCTTGTATTCTACCTCCCCCTTTTTTCATTCTCTTTTCTCTCTCTCTCTTTTCTCTCTCTCTCCCTTTTCTCTCTCTCTCGTTCCTTCTCCTCTTGTATTCTACCTCTCCCTTTTCTCTCTCTATCGTTCCTTCTCCTCTTGTATTCTACCTCCCCCTTTTCTCTCTCTCTCTTTTCTCTCTCTCTCTCGTTCCTTCTCCTTTTGTATTCTATCTCCCCCTTTTCTCTCTCTCTCTTTTCTCTCTCTCTCTCGTTCCTTCTCCTCTTGTATTCTACCTCCCCCTTTCCTCTCTCTCTCTCTTTTCTCTCTCTCTCTCGTTCCTTCTCCTCTTGTATTCTATCTCCCCCTTTTCTCTCTCTCTCTCGTTCCTTCTCCTCTTGTATTCTACCTCCCCCTTTTTTCATTCTCTTTTCTCTCTCTCTCTCTTTTCTCTCTCTCTCCCTTTTCTCTCTCTATCGTTCCTTCTCCTCTTGTATTCTACCTCCCCCTTTTCTCTCTCTCTCTTTTCTCTCTCTCTCTCGTTCCTTCTCCTTTTGTATTCTATCTCCCCCTTTTCTCTCTCTCTCTTTTCTCTCTCTCTCTCGTTCCTTCTCCTCTTGTATTCTACCTCCCCCTTTTCTCTCTCTCTCTTTTCTCTCTCTCTCTCTCTCGTTCCTTCTCCTCTTGTATTCTACCTCCCCCTTTCCTCTCTCTCTCTCTTTTCTCTCTCTCTCTCGTTCCTTCTCCTCTTGTATTCTACCTCCCCCTTTTCTCTCTCTCTTTTCTCTCTCTCTCTCTCTGTTCCTTCTCCTTTTGTATTCTATCTCCCCCTTTTCTCTCTCTCTCTTTTTCTCTCTCTCTCGTTCCTTCTCCTCTTGTATTCTACCTCCCCCTTTTCTCTCTCTCTCTTTTCTCTCTCTCTCTCGTTCCTTCTCCTCTTGTATTCTACCTCCCCCTTTCCTCTCTCTCTCTTTTCTCTCTCTCTCTCGTTCCTTCTCCTCTTGTATTCTACCTCCCCCTTTTCTCTCTCTCTCTTTTTCTCTCTCTCTCTCGTTCCTTCTCCTTTTGTATTCTATCTCCCCCTTTTCTCTCTCTCTCTTTTCTCTCTCTCTCTCTCGTTCCTTCTCCTCTTGTATTCTACCTCCCCCTTTTCTCTCTCTCTCTTTTCTCTCTCTCTCTCGTTCCTTCTCCTCTTGTATTCTACCTCCCCCTTTCCTCTCTCTCTCTCTTTCTCTCTCTCTCTCGTTCCTTCTCCTCTTGTATTCTACCTCCCCCTTTCCTCTCTCTCTCTCTTTTCTCTCTCTCTCTCGTTCCTTCTCCTCTTGCATTCTACCTCCCCCTTTTTCAATTCAATTCAAGGGGCTTTATTGGCATAGGAAATATGTGTTAACATTGCCAAAGCAAGTGAGGTAGATAATATATAAAGTGAATATATAACGTGAAATAAACAATAAAAATTAACAGTTAAACATTACACATACAGACGTTTCAAAACAATAAAGACATTACAAATGTCATATTATATATATACAGTGTTTTAACAATGTACAAATGGTTAAGGACACAAGATAAAATAAATAAGCATAGATATGAGTTGTATTTACAATGGTGTTTGTTCTTCACTGGTTGCCCTTTTCTCGTGGCAACAGGTCACAAATCTTGCTGCTCTGATGGCACACTGTGGAATTTCACCCAGTAGATATGGGAGTTTATCAAAATTGGATTTGTTTTCGAATTCTTTGTGGATCTGTGTAATCTGAGGGAAATATGTCTCTCTAATATGGTCATACGTTGGACAGGAGGTTAGGAAGTGCAGCTCCGTTTCCACCTCATTTTGTGGGCAGTGAGCACATAGCCTGTCTTCTCTTGAGAGCCATTACGGCGGCCTTTCTCAATAGCATGGCTATGCCCGCTAAGTCTGTACATAGTCAAAGCTTTCCTTAATTTTGGGTCAGTCACAGTGGTCAGGTATTCTGCCGCTGTGTACTCTCTGTGTAGGGCCAAATAGCATTCTAGTTTGCTCTGTGTTTTTGTTAATTCTTTCCAATGTGTCAAGTAATTATCTTTTTGTTTTCTCATGATTTGATTGGGTCTAATTGTACTGCTGTCCTGGGGCTCTCTTCTCTCTCTTTTCTCTCTCTCTCTTTTCTCTCTCTCTCGTTCCTTCTCCTCTTGTATTCTACCTCCCCCTTTTTTCATTCTCTTTTCTCTCTCTCTCTTTTCTCTCTCTCTCTTTTCTCTCTCTCTCGTTCCTTCTCCTCTTGTATTCTACCTCCCCCTTTTTCATTCTCTTTTCTCTCTCTCTCTTTTTCTCTCTCTCTCTCCCTTTTCTCTCTCTCTCGTTCCTTCTCCTCTTGTATTCTACCTCTCCCTTTTCTCTCTCTATCGTTCCTTCTCCTCTTGTATTCTACCTCCCCCTTTTCTCTCTCTCTCTTTTCTCTCTCTCTCTCGTTCCTTCTCCTTTTGTATTCTATCTCCCCCTTTTCTCTCTCTCTCTTTTCTCTCTCTCTCTCGTTCCTTCTCCTCTTGTATTCTACCTCCCCCTTTTCTCTCTCTCTCTTTTCTCTCTCTCTCTCGTTCCTTCTCCTCTTGTATTCTACCTCCCCCTTTCCTCTCTCTCTCTCTTTTCTCTCTCTCTCTCGTTCCTTCTCATCTTGTATTCTATCTCCCCCTTTTCTCTCTCTCTCTCGTTCCTTCTCCTCTTGTATTCTACCTCCCCCTTTTTTCATTCTCTTTTCTCTCTCTCTCTTTTCTCTCTCTCTTTTCTCTCTCTCTCGTTCCTTCTCCTCTTGTATTCTACCTCCCCCTTTTTTCATTCTCTTTTCTCTCTCTCTCTTTTCTCTCTCTCTCCCTTTTCTCTCTCTCTCGTTCCTTCTCCTCTTGTATTCTACCTCTCCCTTTTCTCTCTCTATCGTTCCTTCTCCTCTTGTATTCTACCTCCCCCTTTTCTCTCTCTCTCTTTTCTCTCTCTCTCTCTCGTTCCTTCTCCTTTTGTATTCTATCTCCCCCTTTTCTCTCTCTCTCTTTTCTCTCTCTCTCTCTCGTTCCTTCTCCTCTTGTATTCTACCTCCCCCTTTCCTCTCTCTCTCTTTTTCTCTCTCTCTCTCGTTCCTTCTCCTCTTGTATTCTATCTCCCCCTTTTCTCTCTCTCTCTCGTTCCTTCTCCTCTTGTATTCTACCTCCCCCTTTTTTCATTCTCTTTTCTCTCTCTCTCTCTTTTCTCTCTCTCTCCCTTTTCTCTCTCTATCGTTCCTTCTCCTCTTGTATTCTACCTCCCCCTTTTCTCTCTCTCTCTTTTCTCTCTCTCTCTCGTTCCTTCTCCTTTTGTATTCTATCTCCCCCTTTTCTCTCTCTCTCTTTTCTCTCTCTCTCTCGTTCCTTCTCCTCTTGTATTCTACCTCCCCCTTTTCTCTCTCTCTCTTTTCTCTCTCTCTCTCGTTCCTTCTCCTCTTGTATTCTACCTCCCCCTTTCCTCTCTCTCTCTCTTTTCTCTCTCTCTCTCGTTCCTTCTCCTCTTGTATTCTACCTCCCCCTTTTCTCTCTCTCTCTTTTCTCTCTCTCTCTCGTTCCTTCTCCTTTTGTATTCTATCTCCCCCTTTTCTCTCTCTCTCTTTTCTCTCTCTCTCTCGTTCCTTCTCCTCTTGTATTCTACCTCCCCCTTTTCTCTCTCTCTCTTTTCTCTCTCTCTCTCGTTCCTTCTCCTCTTGTATTCTACCTCCCCCTTTCCTCTCTCTCTCTTTTCTCTCTCTCTCTCGTTCCTTCTCCTCTTGTATTCTACCTCCCCCTTTTCTCTCTCTCTCTTTTCTCTCTCTCTCTCGTTCCTTCTCCTTTTGTATTCTATCTCCCCCTTTTCTCTCTCTCTCTTTTCTCTCTCTCTCTCGTTCCTTCTCCTCTTGTATTCTACCTCCCCCTTTTCTCTCTCTCTTTTCTCTCTCTCTCTCGTTCCTTCTCCTCTTGTATTCTACCTCCCCCTTTCCTCTCTCTCTCTCTTTTCTCTCTCTCTCTCGTTCCTTCTCCTCTTGTATTCTACCTCCCCCTTTCCTCTCTCTCTCTCTTTTCTCTCTCTCTCTCGTTCCTTCTCCTCTTGCATTCTACCTCCCCCTTTTTCAATTCAATTCAAGGGGCTTTATTGGCATAGGAAATATGTGTTAACATTGCCAAAGCAAGTGAGGTAGATAATATATAAAGTGAATATATAACGTGAAATAAACAATAAAAATTAACAGTTAAACATTACACATACAGACGTTTCAAAACAATAAAGACATTACAAATGTCATATTATATATATACAGTGTTTTAACAATGTACAAATGGTTAAGGACACAAGATAAAATAAATAAGCATAGATATGAGTTGTATTTACAATGGTGTTTGTTCTTCACTGGTTGCCCTTTTCTCGTGGCAACAGGTCACAAATCTTGCTGCTCTGATGGCACACTGTGGAATTTCACCCAGTAGATATGGGAGTTTATCAAAATTGGATTTGTTTTCGAATTCTTTGTGGATCTGTGTAATCTGAGGGAAATATGTCTCTCTAATATGGTCATACGTTGGACAGGAGGTTAGGAAGTGCAGCTCCGTTTCCACCTCATTTTGTGGGCAGTGAGCACATAGCCTGTCTTCTCTTGAGAGCCATTACGGCGGCCTTTCTCAATAGCATGGCTATGCCCGCTAAGTCTGTACATAGTCAAAGCTTTCCTTAATTTTGGGTCAGTCACAGTGGTCAGGTATTCTGCCGCTGTGTACTCTCTGTGTAGGGCCAAATAGCATTCTAGTTTGCTCTGTGTTTTTGTTAATTCTTTCCAATGTGTCAAGTAATTATCTTTTTGTTTTCTCATGATTTGATTGGGTCTAATTGTACTGCTGTCCTGGGGCTCTCTTCTCTCTCTTTTCTCTCTCTCTCATTCCTTCTCCTCTTGCATTCTACCTCCCCCTTTTCTCTCTCTCTCTTTTCTCTCTCTCTTTTTCTCTCTCTCTCTTCTCTCTCTCTCTTCTCTCTCTATCGTTCCTTCTCCTCTTGCATTCTACCTCCCCATTTTCTCTCTCTCTCTTTTCTCTCTCTCTCTCTCTTTTCTCTCTCTCTCTTCTCTCTCTTTTCTCTCTCTCTCGTTCCTTCTCCTCTTGCATTCTACCTCCCCTTTTTCTCTCTCTCTTTTCTCTCTCTCTCTCTCTCTTTTCTCTCTCTCTCTCTCTTTTCTCTCTCTCTCTCTCTCTTGTTCCTTCTCCTCTTGCATTCTACCTCCCCCTTTTCTCTCTCTCTATTTTCTCTCTCTCTTTTCTCTCTCTTTTCTCTCTCTCTCTTCTCTCTCTTTTCTCTCTCTCTCTCTTTTCTCTCTCTCTCTCTTTTCTCTCTATCTCTTTTCTCTCTCTCTCTTTTCTCTCTCTCTCGTTCCTTCTCCTCTTGCATTCTACCTCCCCTTTACTCTCTCTCTTTTTCTCTCTCTCTCTCTCTCTCTTTCTCTCTCTCTCTCTTTTCTCTCTCTCTCTCTTTTCTCTCTCTCTCCTTCCTTCTCCTCTTGCATTCTACCTCCCCATTTTCCCTCTCTCTATTTTCTCTCTCTCTCTTTTCTCTCTCTCTCTTTTCTCTCTCTCCCTCTTCTCTCTCTCTCTTTTCTCTCTCTCTCTTCTCTCTCTCTCATTCCTTCTCCTCTTGCATTCTACCTCCCCCTTTTCTCTAACTCTCTTTTTTTCCCTCTCTCTCTTTTCTCTCTCTCTCTTTTCTCTCTCTCTCTCATTCCTTCTCCTCTTGCATTCTACCTCCCCCTTTTTTCTCTCTCTCTTTTCTCTCTCTCTTTTCTCTCTCTCTCTTTTCTCTCTCTCTCTCTCTCTCTCTCTCTCTCTCTCTCTCTCATTCCTTCTCCTCTTGCATTCTACCTCCCCCTTTTTTCTCTCTCTCTCTTTTCTCTCTCTCTTTTCTCTCTCTCTTTTTTCTCTCTCTCTCTCTTTTCTCTCTCTTTTCTCTCTCTCTCATTCCTTCTCCTCTTGCATTCTACCTCCCCCTTTTCTCCTCTCTCTTTTCTCTCTCTCTCTCCTTTCTCTCTCTCTCTTTCTCTCTCTCTCTCTCTTTTTCTCTCTCTCTCTCTCTCTCTCTCTTTTCTCTCTCTCTTCTCTCGCTCTGATTCCTTCTCCTCTTGCATTCTACCTCCCCCTTTTCTCTCTCTCTTTTTTCTCTCTCTCTCTCTCTCCTCTCTCTCTCTTTTCTCTCTCTCTCTCTTTTCTCTCTCTCTCGTTCCTTCTCCTCTTGCATTCTACCTCCCCATTTTCTCTCTCTCTCTATTTTCTCTCTCTCTCTTTTCTCTCTCTCTTTTCTCTCTCTCTCTTTTCTCTCTCTCTCACTTCTCTCTCTCTCTTTTCTCTCTCTCTCTCTCTTTTCTCTTTTCTCTCTATCTCTTTTCTCTCCCTCTCTTCTCTCTCTCTCATTCCGTCTCCTCTTGCATTCTACTTCCCATTTTTCTCTCTCTCTTTTTTCTCTCTCTCTCTCTCTCTTCTCTCTCTCTCTTTTCTCTCTCTCTCTCTTTTCTCTCTCTCTCGTTCCTTCTCCTCTTGCATTCTACCTCCCCATTTTTTCTCTCTCTCTATTTTCTCTCTCTCTCTTTTCTCTCTCTCTCTCTTCTCTCTCTCTTTTCTCTCTCTCTCTCTCTCTTTTCTCTCTCTCTATCTCTCTCTTTTCTCTCTCTCTCTTCTCTCTCTCTCATTCCTTCTCCTCTTGCATTCTACCTCCCCCTTTTCTCTAACTCTCTTTTTTTCCCTCTCTCTCTTTTCTCTCTCTCTCTCATTCCTTCTCCTCTTGCATTCTACCTCCCCCTTTTTCTCTCTCTCTCTTTTCTCTCTCTCTTTTCTCTCTCTCTCTTTTCTCTCTCTCTCTCTCTCTCTCTCTCCTTTCTCTCTCCTCTTGCATTCTACCTCCCCCTTTTCTCCTCTCTCTCTTTTCTCTCTCTCTCTCCTTTCTCTCTCTCTCTTTTCTCTCTCTCTCTCTCTTTTCTCTCTCTCTCATTCCTTTTCCTACTGCATTCTACCTCCCCCTTTCTCTCTCTCTCTCTTTTCTCTCTCTCTCTTTTCTCTCTCTCTCATTCCTTCTCTTGCATTCTACCTCCCCCTTCTCTCTCTCTTTTCTCTCTCTCTCTCTTTTCTCTCTTTCTTTTCTCTCTGTCTCTCTTTTCTCTCGCTCTCTTTTCTCTCTCTCTTTTCTCTCTCTCTCATTCCTTATCCTCTTGCATTCTACCTCCCCCTTTTCTCTCTCTCTCTTTTCTCTCTCTCTCTCTTTTCTCTCTCTCTTTTCTCTCTCTCTCTCATTCCTTCTCCTCCTGCATTCTACCTCCCCCTTTTCTCTTGCTCTCTTTTCTCTCTCTCTCTCTTTTCTCTCTCTCTCTTTTCTCTCTCTCTCATTCCTTCTCCTCCTGCATTCTACCTCCCCCTTTTCCCTCTCTCTTTTCTCTCTCTCTCTTTTCTCTCTCTCTCTCTTTTCTCTCTTTCTTTTCTCTCTGTCTCTCTTTTCTCTCGCTCTCTTTTCTCTCTCTCTTTTCTCTCTCTCTCATTCCTTCTCCTCCTGCATTCTACCTCCCCCTTTTCTCTCTCTCTCTCTTTTCTCTCTCTCTTTTCTCTCTCTCTCTCATTCCTTCTCCTCTTGCATACTACCTCCCCCTTCTCTCTCTCTCTCTCTTTTCTCTCTCTCTTTTCTCTCTCTCTCTCATTCCTTCTCCTCCTGCATTCTACCTCCCCCTTTTCCCTCTCTCTTTTCTCTCTCTCTCTCTTTTCTCTCTCTCTCATTCCTTCTCCTCTTGCATTCTACCTCCCCCTTCTCTCTCTCTCTCTTTTCTCTCTCTCTCTCTCTTTTCTCTCTCTCTCTCTCTCTCTTTTCTCTCTCTCTCTCATTCCTTCTCCTCTTGCATTCTTCCTCCCCCTTTTCTCTTTCTCTCTCTCTTCTCTCTCTCTCTTTTCTCTCTCTCTCATTCCTTCTCCTCTTGCATTCTACCTCCCCCTTCTCTCTCTCCCTCTCTTTTCTCTCTCTCTCTTTTCTCTCTATCTCTCTTTTCTCTCTCTCTCTCTATCTCTCTTTTCTCTCTCTCTCTCTTTATACAGTCAATATGGAGACTATATACAGGGTGTTACGGTACAGAGTCAATGTGGAGGCTATATACAGGGTGTTACGGTACAGAGTCAATATGGAGACTATATACAGGGTGTTACGGTACAGAGTCAATGTGGAGGCTATATACAGGGTGTTACGGTACAGAGTCAATGTGGAGGCTATATACAGGGTGTTACGGTACAGAGTCAATATGGAGACTATATACAGGGTGTTACGGTACAGAGTCAATGTGGAGGCTATATACAGGGTGTTACGGTACAGAGTCAATATGGAGACTATATACAGGGTGTTACGGTACAGAGTCAATGTGGAGGCTATATACAGGGTGTTACTGTACAGAGTCAATGTGGAGGCTGTATACAGGGTGTTACGGTACAGAGTCAATGTGGAGGCTATATACAGGGTGTTACGGTACAGAGTCAATGTGGAGGCTATATACAGGGTGTTACGGTACAGAGTCAATGTGGAGGCTATATACAGGGGGTACCGTCAAAGAGGGTTCTGGGTAGCAGCAGCGTAAAAGAGGGTTTTGGGTAGCAGCAGCGTAAAAGAGGGTTCTGGGTAGCAGCAGCGTAAAAGAGGGTTCTGGGTAGCAGCAGCGTAAAAGAGGGTTCTGGGTAGCAGCAGCGTAAAAGAGGGTTCTGGGTAGCGGCAGCGTAAAAGAGGGTTCTGGGTAGCAGCAGCGTAAAAGAGGGTTCTGGGTAGCAGCAGCGTAAAAGAGGGTTCTGGGTAGCAGCAGCGTAAAAGAGGGTTCTGGGTAGCCCTTTGATTAGCTGTTCAGGAGTCTTATGGCTTGGGGGTAGAAGATGTTAAGAAGCCTTCAGTTGCTTCCCTCTCTGGGTATTCAACCACTCTGTTAGGAAGCCTTCAGCTGCTTCCCTCTCTGGGTATTCAACCACTCTGTTAGGAAGCCTTCAGCTGCTTCCCTCTCTGGGTATTCAACCACTCTGTTAAGAAGCCTTCAGCTGCTTCCCTCTCTGGGTATTCAACCACTCTGTTAGGAAGCCTTCAGCTGCTTCCCTCTCTGGGTATTCAACCACTCTGTTAAGAAGCCTTCAGCTGCTTCCCTCTCTGGGTATTCAACCACTCTGTTAAGAAGCCTTCAGCTGCTTCCCTCTCTGGGTATTCAACCACTCTGTTAGGAAGCCTTCAGCTGCTTCCCTCTCTGGGTATTCAACCACTCTGTTAAGAAGCCTTCAGCTGCTTCCCTCTCTGGTTATTCAACCACTCTGTTAGGAAGCCTTCAGCTGCTTCCCTCTCTGGGTATTCAACCACTCTGTTAGGAAGCCTTCAGCTGCTTCCCTCTCTGGGTATTCAACCACTCTGTTAAGAAGCCTTCAGCTGCTTCCCTCTCTGGGTATTCAACCACTCTGTTTGGAAGCCTTCAGCTGCTTCCCTCTCTGGGTATTCAACCACTCTGTTAGGAAGCCTTCAGCTGCTTCCCTCTCTGGGTATTCAACCACTCTGTTAAGAAGCCTTCAGCTGCTTCCCTCTCTGGGTATTCAACCACTCTGTTAAATCAAATCAAATCAAATCAAATTGTATTTGTCACATACACATGGTTAGCAGATGTTAATGCGAGTGTAGCGAAATGCTTGTGCTTCTAGTTCCGACAATGCAGTAATAACCAACAAGTAATCTAACTAACAATTCCTAAACTACTGACTTATACACAGTGTATGGGGATAAAGAATATGTACATAAGGATATATGAATGAGTGATGGTACAGAGCAGCATAGGCAAGATACAGTAGATGGTATCGAGCACAGTATATACATATGAGATGAGTATGTAAACAAAGTGGCATAGTTAAAGTGCCTAGTGATACATGTATTACATAAGGATGCAGTCGATGATATAGAGTACAGTATATACGTATGCATATGAGAAGAATAATGTAGGGTAAGTAACATTATATAAGGTAGCATTGTTTAAAGTGGCTAGTGATATATTTACATCATTTCCCATCAATTCCCATTATTAAAGTGGCTGGAGTTGAGTCAGTGTCAGTGTGTTGGCAGCAGCCACTCAATGTTAATGGTGGCTGTTTAACAGTCTGATGGCCTTGAGATAGAAGCTGTTTTTCAGTCTCTCGGTCCCAGCTTTGATGCACCTGTACTGACCTCGCCTTCTGGATGATAGCGGGGTGAACAGGCAGTGGCTCGGGTGGTTGATGTCCTTGATGATCTTTATGGCCTTCCTGTAACATCGGGTGGTGTAGGTGTCCTGGTGGCAGGTAGTTTGCCCCCGGTGATGCGTTGTGCAGACGTCACTACCCTCTGGAGAGCCTTACGGTTGAGGGCGGAGCAGTTGCCGTACCAGGCGGTGATACAGCCCGCCAGGATGCTCTCGTTTGTGCATCTGTAGAAGTTTGTGAGTGCTTTTGGTGACAAGCCAAATTTCTTTAGCCTCCTGAGGTTGAAGAGGCGCTGCTGCGCCTTCTTCACGATGCTGTCTGTGTGAGTGGACCAATTCAGTTTGTCTGTGATGTGTATGCCGAGGAACTTAAAACTTGCTACTCTCTCCACTACTGTTCCATCGATGTGGATAGGGGGGTGTTCCCTCTGCTGTTTCCTGAAGTCCACAATCATCTCCTTAGTTTTGTTGACGTTGAGTGTGAGGTTATTTTCCTGACACCACACTCCGAGGGCCCTCACCTCCTCCCTGTAGGCCGTCTCGTCGTTGTTGGTAATCAAGCCTACCACTGTTGTGTCGTCCGCAAACTTGATGATTGAGTTGGAGGCGTGCGTGGCCACGCAGTCGTGGGTGAACAGGGAGTACAGGAGAGGGCTCAGAACGCACCCTTGTGGGGCCCCAGTGTTGAGGATCAGCGGGGAGGAGATGTTGTTACCTACCCTCACCACCCGGGGGCGGCCGTCAGGAAGTCCAGTACCCAGTTGCACAGGGCGGGGTCAAGACCCAGGGTCTCGAGCTTGTTGACGAGCTTGGAGGGTACTATGGTGTTGAATGCCGAGCTGTAGTCGATGAACAGCATTCTCACATAGGTATTCCTCTTGTCCAGATGGGTTAGGGCAGTGTGCAGTGTGGTTGAGATTGCATCGTCTGTGGACCTATTTGGGCGGTAAGCAAATTGGAGTGGGTCTAGGGTGTCAGGTAGGGTGGAGGTGATATGGTCCTTGACTAGTCTCTCAAAGCACTTCATGATGACGGAAGTGAGTGCTACGGGGCGGTAGTCGTTTAGCTCAGTTACCTTAGCTTTCTTGGGAACAGGAACAATGGTGGCCCTCTTGAAGCATGTGGGAACAGCAGACTGGTATAGGGATTGATTGAATATGTCCGTAAACACACCAGCCAGCTGGTCTGCGCATGCTCTGAGGGCTCGGCTGGGGATGCCGTCTGGGCCTGCAGCCTTGCGAGGGTTAACACGTTTAAATGTTTTACTCACCTCGGCTGCAGTGAAGGAGAGACCGCATGTTTCCGTTGCAGGCCGTGTCAGTGGCACTGTATTGTCCTCAAAGCGGGCAAAAAAGTTATTTAGTCTGCCTGGGAGCAAGACATCCTGGTCCGTGACTGGGCTGGATTTCTTCCTGTAGTCTGTGATTGACTGTAGACCCTGCCACATGCCTCTTGTGTCTGAGCCGTTGAATTGAGATTCTACTTTGTCTCTGTACTGACGCTTAGCTTGTTTAATAGCCTTACGGAGGGAATAGCTGCACTGTTTGTATTCAGTCATGTTACCAGACACCTTGCCCTGATTTGAAAGCAGTGGTTCGCACTTTCAGTTTCACGCGAATGCTGCCATCAATCCACGGTTTCTGGTTAGGGAATGTTTTAATCGTTGCTATGGGAACGACATCTTCAACGCACGTTCTAATGAACTCGCACACCAACCACTCTGTATCAATAGATTACAGAATATCTACGTAGATTGATGGATCGATGGATGGATGGATGGATGGATGGATGGATGAGTGTATGGATGGAAGGATGAATGGGTGGATGTATGAATGAATGGGTGGATGGATGAATGGGTACATTAATGAATGGATGGATGGATGGATGGATGAGTGTATGGATGGAAGGATGGATGGATGGATGAGTGTATGGATGGATGGATGGATGGATGGATGAGTGTATGGATGGAAGGATGGATGGATGGACAGGATGAATGGGTGGATGGATGAATGAATGAATGGGTACTTGAATGAATGGATGTATGGATGAGTGGATGAACAGATGGATAGATATAAGCATAGATGGATGGATGAATGAATGAATTAATGGATTGATGATTGGATGGATGGATGAATGGATTAATGGATGGATGATGGATGGATGAATGAATTAATGGATGAATTAATTAATGAATGGATGAATGATTGAGTGAGTGACTGAGTGACTGAGTGGCTGAGTGAGTGAGTGAGTGGGTGAGTTAGTGGGTGGGTAGGTGAGTGGGTGGGTGAGTGGGTGAGTGAGTGGGTGAGTGGGTGAGTTAGTGGGTGGGTAGGTGAGTGGGTGGGTGAGTGGGAGAGTGAGTGGGTGAGTGGGTGAGTGAGTGAGTGGGTTGGTAGGTGAGTGGGTGAGTGAGTGGGTGGGTGAGTTAGTGGATTTGACGTTAACCCCCTGTTGTCTCCTCTCTGCAGGTCTATGATGGAGGGGACAGTGCTGCTGCTGTTCTGGGTACCTACACCGGCTCCACCATGTTAGGCCTGGTCCTCACCTCCACCTCCAATCACCTGTGGCTGGAGTTCTACTCAGACCAGGAGCACACAGCAGGGGGCTTCAGACTCAGCTACTCCAGTGAGGAACACACACACACACACACACACACACACACACACACACACACACACACACACACACACACACACACGCACACACACACACAACACACACACACACACACACACACACACACACACACACACACACACACACACACACACACACACACACACACACACACACACACACCTTCATCTTCCTCTGGCTGTGTGTTCAAACAGTGACATATTTGACTGAGAAATGAGGCCACTGAGTAGGACTGTGAAATGGTACTCTATCCCCTTTATAGTGTCTGAAATGGCACCCTATTGCCTTTATAGTGTCTGAAATGGCACCCTATCCCCTTCATAGGGTCTGAAATGGCACCCTATCCCCTTTATAGTGTCTGAAATGGCACTCTATCCCCTTTATAGGGTCTGAAATGGCACCCTATTGCCTTCATAGTGTCTGAAATGGCACCCTATCCCCTTTATAGTGTCTGAAATGGCACCCTATCCCCTTTATAGTGTCTGAAATGGCACCCTATTGCCTTTATAGTGTCTGAAATGGCACCCTATCCCCTTTATAGTGTCTGAAATGGCACCCTATTGCCTTTATAGTGTCTGAAATGGCACCCTATAGTGTCTGAAATGGCACCCTATCCCCTTTATAGTGTCTGAAATGGCACCCTATCCCCTTTATAGTGTCTGAAATGGCACCCTATCCCCTTTATAGTGTCTGAAATGGCACCCTATCCCCTTTATAGTGTCTGAAATGGCACCCTATTGCCTTTATAGTGTCTGAAATGGCACCCTATTCCCTTCATAGTGTCTGAAATGGCACCCTATTGCCTTCATAGTGTCTGAAATGGCACCCTATCCCCTTTATAGTGTCTGAAATGGCACCCTATTCCCTTTATAGTGTCTGAAATGGCACCCTCTCCCCTTTATAGTGTCTGAAATGGCACCCTATTGCCTTTATAGTGTCTGAAATGGCACCCTATCCCCTTCATAGTGTCTGAAATGGCACCCTATTGCCTTTATAGTGTCTGAAATGGCACCCTATCCCCTTCATAGTGTCTGAAATGGCACCCTATTGCCTCTATAGTGTCTGAAATGGCACCCTATCCCCTATAGGGTGCTCTATGCAGGCTCTGGTTAAACAACGTGCACTATTTAGGGAATGGAAGGGTATTTCAGGACGCAGACTAACCTTTTATTTCTCTGGATAATGATATTCATCCACACAGCGTGGGGGCTTCCAGAGGAGAACAACATGCTTTCTCTGCAATTACTTTGACTGGGTAGCTTGTAGTGTTACCTGCCTTGTTAAAAGTTTGGAAATATCTGAGCAAATGAGTGTTTTGCAAGTTGTAAGCAGACTTGTTGTAAGAATAGGGTTGAAACCTTACTCACTCGTCGTCGTCCCCCCCACCCATCCTGCCATTTGTAATATAACAAACCTGTTCCGAAGACAGAGTGAATTCAGTATGAGTGATTTGTTGTCCAGGAAGCGGGAACAGGCCAGGGCTGGAAGGGTCAGCTTTAAATCTCGTTCAGAACATGAAATCGGATGTTTTCATGGTCGTTAGAGAGGGAAGCGTGTAGGTAATTTTCTAAATGTAGGCAGTAACTGTTGTGATTTATCCTGGCCATGACACTTGTAATACTGTAATAACATCGAGCATGGTGCTGTGTCTCTGCAAGGAGGCAGTAACATAAATCATAATTACGTCCAAAAATGGTACCCTATTCCCTATATAGTGCACTACGTTTGACCTGAGCCCAACAAAAGTAGTGCACTTCATAGGGAATAGTGTTAAAGTTGGGACGAACACAGACATGCTCTCTGGGTTTATGTGCTCTCTGCTGCTGCCGCATAGCATGGCACTTTATAGTTACAACCTGACTGACTGGAGGAGACTAGACATGACCACAGTCCTTTATAGATACAATCTGACTGGAGGAGACTAGACACGACCACAGTCCTTTACAGATACAACTTGACTGACTGGAGGAGACTAGACATGACCACAGTCCTTTACAGTTACAACCTGACTGGAGGAGACTAGACATGACTACAGTCCTTTACAGATACAACCTGACTGGAGGAGACTAGACATGACCACAGTCCTTTACAGATACAACCTGACTGACTGGAGGAGACTAGACATGACCACAGTCCTTTACAGATACAACCTGACTGGAGGAGACTAGACATGACCACAGTCCTTTACAGATACAACCTGACTGGAGGAGACTAGACATGACCACAGTCCTTTACAGATATAACCTGACTGACTGGAGGAGACTAGACATGACCACAGTCCTTTACAGATACAACCTGACTGACTGGAGGAGACTAGACGTGACCACAGTCCTTTATAGATACAACCTGACTGACTGGATGAGACTAGACATGACCACAGTCCTTTACAGATACAACCTGACTGGAGGAGACTAGACATGACCACAGTCCTTTACAGATACAACCTGACTGGAGGAGACTAGACATGACCACAGTCCTTTACAGATACAACCTGACTGACTGGAGGAGACTAGACATGACCACAGTCCTTTACAGATACAACCTGACTGACTGGAGGAGACTAGACATGACCACAATCCTTTACAGTTACAACCTGACTGGAGGAGACTAGACATGACCACAGTCCTTTACAGATACAACCTGACTGACTAGAGGAGACTAGACATGACCACAGTCCTTTACAGATACAACCTGACTGGAGGAGACTAGACATGACCACAGTCCTTTACAGATACAACCTGACTGACTGGAGGAGACTAGACATGACCACAGTCCTTTACAGATACAACCTGACTGGAGGAGACTAGACATGACCACAGTCCTTTACAGATACAACCTGACTGACTGGAGGAGACGAGACATGACCACAGTCCTTTACAGATATAACCTGACTGACTGGAGGAGACTAGACATGACCACAGTCCTTTACAGATACAACCTGACTGACTGGAGGAGACGAGACATGACCACAGTCCTTTACAGATATAACCTGACTGACTGGAGGAGACTAGACATGACCACAGTCCTTTACAGTTACAACCTGACTGGAGGAGACTAGACATGACCACAGTCCTTTACAGTTACAATATGACTGACTGGAGGAGACTAGACATGACCACAGTCCTTTACAGATACAACCAGACTGACTGGAGGAGACTAGACATGACCACAGTCCTTTACAGATACAACCTGACTGACTGGAGGAGACTAGACATGACCACAGTCCTTTACAGATACAACCTGACTGGAGGAGACTAGACATGACCACAGTCCTTTACAGTTTCAACCTGACTGGAGGAGACTAGACATGACCACAGTCCTTTACAGATACAACCTGACTGGAGGAGACTAGACATGACCACAGTCTTTTACAGATACAACCTGACTGACTGGAGGAGACTAGACATGACCACAGTCCTTTACAGATACAACCTGACTGGAGGAGACTAGACATGACCACAGTCCTTTACAGATACAACCTGACTGACTGGAGGAGACTAGACATGACCACAGTCCTTTACAGATACAACCTGACTGGAGGAGACTAGACATGACCACAGTCTTTTACAGATACAACCTGACTGACTGGAGGAGACTAGACATGACCACAGTCCTTTACAGATACAACCTGACTGACTGGAGGAGACTAGACATGACCACAGTCCTTTACAGATACAACCTGACTGGAGGAGACTAGACATGACCACAGTCCTTTACAGATACAACCTGACTGGAGGAGACGAGACATGACCACAGTCCTTTACAGATACAACCTGACTGACTGGAGGAGACTAGACATGACCACAGTCTTTTACAGATACAACCTGACTGACTGGAGGAGACTAGACATGACCACAGTCCTTTACAGATTCAACCTCACTGGAGGAGACTAGACATGACCACAGTCTTTTACAGATACAACCTGACTGACTGGAGGAGGAGACTAGACATGACCACAGTCCTTTACAGATACAACCTGACTGAATGGAGGAGACTAGACATGACCACAGTCCTTTACAGATACAACCTGACTGGAGGAGACTAGACATGACCACAGTCCTTTACAGATACAACCTGACTGACTGGAGGAGACTAGACATGACCACAGTCCTTTACAGATATAACCTGACTGACTGGAGGAGACTAGACATGACCACAGTCTTTTACAGATACAACCTGACTGACTGGAGGAGACTAGACATGACCACAGTCCTTTACAGATACAACCTGACTGGAGGAGACTAGACATGACCACAGTCCTTTACAGTTACAACCTGACTGGAGGAGATTAGACATGACCACAGTCCTTTACAGTTACAACCTGACTGGAGGAGATTAGACATGACCACAGTCCTTTACAGTTACAACCTGACTGGAGGAGATTAGACATGACCACAGTCCTTTACAGATACAACCTGACTGACTGGAGGAGACTAGACATGACCACAGTCCTTTACAGTTACAACCTGACTGACTGGAGGAGACTAGACATGATCACAGTCCTTTACAGATACAACCTGACTGGAGGAGACTAGACATGACCACAGTCCTTTACAGATACAACCTGACTGGAGGAGACTAGACATGACCACAGTCCTTTACAGATACAACCAGACTGACTGGAGGAGACTAGACATGACCACAGTCCTTTACAGATACAACTTGATTGGAGGTGACTAGACATGACCACAGTCCTTTACAGATACAACCTGACTGAGTGGAAGAGACTAGACATGACCACAGTCCTTTACAGATACAACCTGACTGACTGGAGGAGACTAGACATGACCACAGTCCTTTACAGATACAACCTGACTGGAGGAGACTAGACATGACCACAGTCCTTTACAGTTACAACCTGACTGGAGGAGATTAGACATGACCACAGTCCTTTACAGATACAACTTGATTGGAGGTGACTAGAAATGACCACAGTCCTTTACAGATACAACCTGACTGAGTGGAGGAGACTAGACATGACCACAGTCCTTTACAGATACAACCTGACTGGAGGAGACTAGACATGACCACAGTCCTTTACAGTTACAACCTGACTGGAGGAGACTAGACATGACCACAGTCCTTTACAGTTACAACTTGATTGGAGGTGACTAGACATGACCACAGTCCTTTACAGATACAACCTGACTGAGTGGAGGAGACTAGACATGACCACAGTCCTTTACAGATACAACCTGACTGGAGGAGACTAGACATGACCACAGTCCTTTACAGTTACAACCTGACTGGAGGAGACTAGACATGACCACAGTCCTTTACAGTTACAACCTGACTGACTGGAGGAGACTAGACATGACCACAGTCCTTTACAGATACAACCTGACTGGAGGAGACTAGACATGACCACAGTCCTTTACAGATACAACCTGACTGGAGGAGACTAGACATGACCACAGTCCTTTACAGATACAACCTGACTGGAGGAGACTAGACATGACCACAGTCCTTTTACAGATACAACCTGACTGACTGGAGGAGACTAGACTTGACCACAGTCCTTTACAGATACAACCTGACTGGAGGAGACTAGACATGACCACAGTCCTTTACAGTTACAACCTGACTGGAGGAGATTAGACATGACCACAGTCCTTTACAGATATACCTGACTGACTGGAGGAGAATAGACATGACCACAGTCCTTTACATTTACAACCTGACTGGAGGAGACTAGAAATGACCACAGTCCTTTACAGATACAACCTGACTGGAGGAGACTAGAAATGACCACAGTCCTTTACAGATACAACCTGACTGGAGGAGACTAGACATTACCACAGTCCTTTACAGATACAACCTGACTGACTGGAGGAGACTAGACATGACCACAGTCCTTTACAGATACAACCTGACTGGAGGAGACTAGACATGACCACAGTCCTTTACAGATACAACCTGACTGACTGGAGGAGACTAGACATGACCACAGTCCTTTACAGATACAACCTGACTGGCTGGAGGAGACTAGACATGACCACAGTCCTTTACAGATACAACCTGACTGACTGGAGGAGACTAGACATGACCTCAGTCCTTTACAGATACAACCTGACTGACTGGAGGAGACTAGACATGACCTCAGTCCTTTACAGATAAAACTTGACTGACTGAAGGAAATTAGACATGACCAAAAAATTACCCGAAAGAGATCTAGGTGGTAGATGTCGAGTCTCCATTATGGCTCTAATCTGATTGTGGTAGATGTCTAGTCTCCTTTATGGCTCTAATATGATAGTGGGAGTGGGGCGGTAGATGTCTATTCTCCTTTATGGCTCTAATATGATAGTGGGAGTGGGGCGGTAGATGTCTATTCTCCTTTATGGCTCTAATATGATAGTGGGAGTGGGGCGGTAGATGTCTATTCTCCTTTATGGCTCTAATATGATAGTGGGAGTGGGGCGGTAGATGTCTAGTCTCCTTTATGGCTCTAATCTGATAGTGGGAGTGGGGCGGTAGATGTCTAGTCTCCTTTATGGCTCTAATCTGATAGTGGTAGTGGGGTGGCAGATGTCTAGTCTCCTTTATGGCTCTAATCTGATAGTGGAGTGGGGTGGAAGATGTCTAGTCTCCTTTATGGCTCTAATATGATAGTGGTAGTGGGGTGGCAGATGTCTAGTCTCCTTTATGGCTCTAATATGATAGTGGTAGTGGGGTGGCAGATGTCTAGTCTCCTTTATGGCTCTAATCTGATAGTGGTAGTGGGGTGGCAGATGTCTAGTCTCCTTTATGGCTCTAATCTGATAGTGGTAGTGGGGTGGCAGATGTCTAGTCTCCTTTATGGCTCTAATATGATAGTGGTAGTGGGGTGGCAGATGTCTAGTCTCCTTTATGGCTCTAATATGATAGTGGTAGTGGGGTGTTAGATGTCTAGTCTCCTTTATGGCTCTAATCTGATAGTGGCAGATGGCAAGTCTCTATTATGAATCTAATATGATAGTGGTAGATGTCTAGTCTCCATTATTTCTCTAATCTGATAGTGGTAGATGTCTAGTCTCAATTTTGGCTCTTATCTGATGGTGTTAGAAGTCTCCATTATGGCTCCAATCTGATAGTGGTAGATGTCTCGTCTCCTTTATGGCTCTAATATGATAGTGGGAGTGGGGTGGTAGATGTCTAGTCTCCATTATGGCTCTAATCTGATAGTGGTAGTGGGGGGGTGGATGTCTAGTCTCCATTATGGCTCTAATCTGATAGTGGTAGTGGGGGGGTGGATGTCTAGTCTCCATTTTGGCTCTAATCTGATGGTGTTAGAAGTCTCCATTATGGCTCTAATCTGATAGTGGTAGATGTCTAGTATCCATTATGAATCTAATATGATAGTGGTATATGTCTATTCTCCATTATGGCTCTAATATGATAGTGGTAGATGTCTAGTCTCCATTATGACTCTAATATGATAGTGGTAGTGGGGTGGTAGATGTCTAGTCTCCTTTATGGCTCTAATATGATAGTGGCGATGTCTATTCTCCATTATGGCTCTAATCTGATAGTGGTAGATATCAAGTCTCCATTTTGAATATAATATGATAGTGGTAGATATCAAGTCTCCATTTTGAATCTAATATGATAGTGGTAGATGTCTAGTCTCCATTATGGCTCTAATCTGATAGTGGTAGATGTCTAGTCTCCATTTTGGCTCTAATCTGATGGTGTTAGAAGTCTCCATTATGGCTCTAATCTGATAGTGGTAGATATCTAGTCTCCATTATGAATCTAATATGATAGTGGTCGATGTCTATTCTCCATTATGGCTCTAATCTGATAGTGGTAGTGGGGTGGTAGATATATAGTCTCCTTTATGGCTCTAATCTGATAGTGGTAGTGGGGTGGTAGATGTCTAGTCTCCATTATGGCTCTAATCTGATAGTGGTAGCTGGGTGGTCGATGTCTAGTCTCCATTATGGCTCTAATATGATAGTGGTCGATGTCTATTCTCCATTATGGCTCTAATCTGATAGTGGTAGTGGGATGGTAAATGTCTAGTCTCCTTTATGGCTCTAATCTGATAGTGGCAGTGGGGTGGTAGATTCTGATAGTGGTACAGTCTAGTCTCCTTTATGGCTCTAATCTGATAGTGGTAGTGGGGTGGTAGATGTCTAGTCTCCTTTATGGCTCTAATCTGATAGTGGCAGTGGGGTGGTAGATTCTGATAGTGGTACAGTCTCATCTCTTTTATGGTTCTAATCTGATAGTGGTAGATGTCTAGTCTGTTAATATCTCATCCCTTACACATAGGGTTAAGAGCTCATCCCTAACACATAGGCTTAAGACCTCATCCCTAACACATATGGTTAAGACCTCATCTCTAACACATAGTGTTAATACCTCATCCCTAACACATAGGGTTAATACCTCATCCCTTACACATAGGGTTAAGAACTCATCCCTGGCACATAGTGTTAAGACCTCATCCCTAACACATAGAGTTAAGACCTCATCCCTAACACATAGGGTTAATACCTCATCCCTAACACATAGTGTTAAGACCTCATCCCTAACAAATAGTGTTAAGACCTCATCCCTAACACATAGAGTTAAGACCTCATCCCTAACACATCGGGTTAATACCTCATCCCTAACACATTTGGTTAATACCTCATCCCTAACACATCGGGTTAAGACCTCATCCCTAACACATAGGGTTAATACCTCATCCCTAACACATCGGGTTAATACCTCATCCCTAACACATCGGGTTAATACCTCATCCCTAACACATAGGGTTAATACCTCATCCCTAACACATAGGGTTAATACCTCATCCCTAACACATAGGGTTAATACCTCATCCCTAACACATCGGGTTAATACCTCATCCCTAACACATAGGGTTAATACCTCATCCCTAACACATCGGGTTAATACCTCATCCCTAACACATCGGGTTAATACCTCATCCCTAACACATAGGGTTAATACCTCATCCCTAACACATAGGGTTAATACCTCATCCCTAACACATAGAGTTAAGACCTCATCCCGAACACATAGGGTTAATACCTCATCCCGAACACATAGGGTTAATACCTCATCCCTAACACATAGGGTTAAGACCTCATCCCTAACACATAGGGTTAATACCTCATCCCTAACACATAGGGTTAATACCTCATCCCTAACACATAGGGTTAATACCTCATCTCTACCTCATAGGGTTAATACCTCATCCCGAACACATAGGGTTAATACCTCATCCCTACCTCATAGGGTTAGTACCTCATCCCTAACACATCGGGTTAATACCTCATCCCTAACACATAGTGTTAAGACCTCATCCCTAACACATAGGGTTAATACCTCATCCCTAACACATAGGGTTAATACCTCATCCCTAACACATTGGGTTAATACCTCATCCCGAACACATAGGGTTAATACCTCATCCCTAACACATAGGGTTAAGACCTCATCCCGAACACATAGGGTTAATACCTCATCCCTAACACATAGGGTTAATACCTCATCCCTTACACATAGGGTTAATACCTCATCCCTAACACATAGTGTTAATACCTCATCCCTAACACATAGGGTTAATACCTCATCCCTTACACATAGGGTTAATACCTCATCCCTAACACATAGGGTTAATACCTCATCCCTAACACATATGGTTAATACCTCATCCCTTACACATAGGGTTAATACCTCATCCCTAACACATAGTGTTAATACCTTATCCCTAACACATAGGGTTAATACCTCATCCCTGACACATAGTGTTAATACCTCATCCCTAACACATAGGGTTAATACCTCATCCCTTACACATAGGGTTAATACCTCATCCCTAACACATAGGGTTAATACCTCATCCCTTACACATAGGGTTAAGAACTCATCCCTGACACATAGTGTTAAGACCTCATCCCTAACACATAGAGTTAATACCTCATCCCTAACACATAGAGTTAATACCTCATCCCTAACACATAGTGTTAAGACCTCATCCCTAACAAATAGTGTTAAGACCTCATCCCTAACACATAGGGTTAATACCTCATCCCTAACACATAGGGTTAAGACCTCATCCCTAACACATAGGGTTAATACCTCATCCCTAACACATAGTGTTAAGGCGTTCATCCCTTCATCCCACTGTTAAGAGGAGCCGTAGCCTGTAGCACTTCTCCATCCTTATGTGATAGTGGTAGATGTCTAGTCTCCATTATGACTCTACTATGATTCTTCTCCATCCTTATGTGATAGTGGTAGATGTCTAGTCTCCATTATGACTCTACTATGATTCTTCTCCATCCTGCTACCAGAGTCACAGTCACCTGAGCAGTTAATTAGCTATAGATGTCATTGTTGTCTCTGTCCAGAAAGGATCTTTTTCCTGCTTAGTCATTTAATGGGACTTCAAGTCCGCCGTACTCATTATGTTCTGAAGCGGGACATTATTCCCACGCTTTAATCAATAAGGCTCGCGTCCCAAATGGCACCATATTCCCTATATATATATATAGTGCACTACATTGAACCAGAGCATCGGGTGCTATATAGGACATAGTTAATGTCTTTAGCACAGGAGGCTGGTGGCACCTTAATTGGGGAGGACGGGCTCGTGCTAATGGCTGTTAATGAGTGAAATGGTAGCAAACATGTTTTCAATGTGTTTTCGATGCCATTATTATGGGCTGTCCTCCCCTCAGCAGCCTCCTCTGGTCTTTACAATGAGGAGAGGAATGAGATTATGTCTCTGTGTGACACTATGGCTGGTTCCGAGAAACACTTACTAGTTGAAATGCCGACACATTGTTTTCTGCGTTTTGTGTATGTCCTTGTGTGCGTATGAGCTCTAGTGTGTGATTGTGTGTTCTCCAGGTGTGCAGCCATAATGTGAGCACGTGTGTCCTTGTGTCTGTTGTCTCGAGGATGGTCTCCATAATGTGTGTTGTCTCGAGGACGGTCTCTATAATATGTTTGGTCTCGAGGATGGTCTCTTTAATGTGTGTGGTCTCTAGGAGGGTCTCCATAATGTGTGTGGTCTCTATGATGGTCTCCATAATGTGTTTTGTCTCGAGGATGGTCTCCATAATGGATGTGGTCTCGAGGACGGTCTCTATAATATGTTTGGTCTCGAGGATGGTCTCCATAATGTGTGTTGTCTCTAGGACGGTCTCCATAGTGTGTGTTGTCTCTATGATGGTCTCCATAATGTGTGGTCTCCAGGTGTGCAGCCATAATGTGAGCACGTGTGTCCTTGTGTCTGTCGTCTCTAGGATGGTCTCCATAATGTGTGTTGTCTCTAAGATGGTCTCCATAATGTGTGTTGTCTCTAGGATGGTCTCCATAATGTGTAGCCATAATGTGAGCACGTGTGTCCTTGTGTCTGTCGTCTCTAGGATGGTCTCCATAATGTGTGTTGTCTCTAAGATGGTCTCCATAATGTGTGTTGTCTCTAGGATGGTCTCCATAATGTGTGTTGTCTCTAGGATGGTCTCCATAATGTGTAGCCATAATGTGAGCACGTGTGTCCTTGTGTCTGTCGTCTCTAGGATGGTCTCCATAATGTGTGTTGTCTCTAAGATGGTCTCCATAATGTGTGTTGTCTCTAGGGTGGTCTCCATAATGTGTAGCCATAATGTGAGCACGTGTGTCCTTGTGTCTGTCGTCTCTAGGATGGTCCCCATAAAGTGTGTCGTCTCTAGGATGGTCTCCATAATGTGTGTTGTCTCGAGGATGGTCTCCATAATGCATGTGGTCTCTAGGACGGTCTCTATAATGTGTGTTGTCTCGAGGATGGTCTGCATAATGTAGGTGGTCTCTAGGATGGTCTCCATAATGTGTGTTGTCTCTAGGATGGTCTCCATAATGTGTGTTGTCTCTAGGATGGTCTCCATAATGTGTGTTGTCTCTAGGATGGTCTCCATAATGTGTAGCCATAATGTGAGCACGTGTGTCCTTGTGTCTGTCGTCTCTAGGATGGTCTCCATAATGTGTGTTGTCTCTAGGATGGTCCCCATAAAGTGTGTTGTCTCGAGGATGGTCTCTATAAAGTGTGTTGTCTCTAGGATGGTCTGCATAATGTAGGTGGTCTCTAGGATGGTCTCCATAATGTGTGTTATCTCGATGATGGTCTCCATAATGTATGTAGTCTCTAGGATGGTCTCCATAATGTATGTGGTCTCTAGGATGGTCTCCATAATGTATGTGGTCTCTAGGATGGTCTCCATAATGTATGTGGTCTCTAGGATGGTCTCCATAATGTATGTGGTCTCTAGGATGGTCTCCATAATGTATGTGGTCTCTAGGAAGGTCTCCATAATGTATGTGGTCTCTAGGATGGTCTCCATAATGTATGTGGTCTCTAGGATGGTCTCCATAATGTATGTGGTCTCTAGGATGGTCTCCATAATGTATGTGGTCTCTAGGATGGTCTCCATAATGTATGTGGTCTCTAGGAAGGTCTCCATAATGTGTGCGGTCTCTAGGATGGTTGTTACGCACGCCTCTATGAAGAGGGAACGCAACACCCTGCTACAACTAAACTCTCCGTGAAGTGAAAAAGGTCTGGACTGTAGGTGCAAGAAAGAATGACAACAGGCAGAACGTGGTACCGTTTACCAGGACTTTATTCCTTCACACGGTAATATGGGGAAAAGGGGCTGGACGGAACCAAAGCAAAGAAAGTAAATCTCAAAGCCCCCCCCTCTCCGATCTTACCTGCCTACCCACTACTTACCTAATTTAGCACCACCTGGTGCCCTAACCAAAATACAAGGGGGTGGTCTGCCCAGGTCTTACCTAGTGTGCCTAGACAGCGAATATGCTACGGGTATATGTATGCCCGCGGGCCTCTTGCCTAAGCACTCCCTAGGTGCCTTCCCCTTCCCCCCTGGGAACAAATGAAACAGAATATTAAACAATTTCACAAACAAACTAAGAAACAAAGGACATCAAATAAGCTCTATCTGAGCAACAAACTCACAAAACATACCAACTCTCAGCCCAGTAAATCTCTAGCAAAATCTCTAGCAAAATCTCTCTAGTAAAATCTCTGCAATGACCTCCCAGAAAAATCTCTCTCTTCTGAACAGAACACTGGCATTTATATAACTTCAGATTGAATGGGTAATTGGAGACAGCTGCGTCTTGACGAGGGGGCGGGGTCAGCTCTCCAATTAGCCATGGAGTCGACCAATCAGCTGCTTGAGGGATTTCAGGAAGCCATTTCCTGAAATAAACACATGCAAATACACAAACTACAACACATAAACTGGGGAACGTAACAATGGTCTCCATAATGTGTGTGGTCTCTCGGACAGTCTCTATAATGTGTGTGGTCTCCAGGACAGTCTCTATAATGTGTGTTGTGTTCGGACGGTCTCTATAATGTGTGATGTCTCTAGGACGGTCTCTATAATAGTTGTTGTCTCTAGGAAGGTCTCCATGATATGTGTGGTCTCTAGGATGGTCTCTATAATGTGTGTGGTCTCTAGGACAGTTTCTATAATGTGTGTGGTCTCTAGGATGGTCTCTATAATGTGTGTGGTCTCTAGGACGGTCTCTATAATGTGTGTGGTCTCTAGGATGGTCTTTATAATGTGTGTGGTCTCCAGGATGGTCCCCATAATGTGTGTGGTCTCTAGGACGGTCTCTATAATGCGTGTTGTCTCTAGAACAGTCTCTATAATGTGTGTGGTCTCTAGGATGGTCTCCATAATGTCTGTCGTCTCTAGGACTCCATAATGATACAACCTGTTTTTCCCTCTTTGTCTTCTCCTCTACTCTATAACTCTCTGGCAGGTTTTGATCTGTCTCACTGCGAGGATCCCGGGGTGCCTCAGTTTGGGTTCAAAGTCAGCGACCAGGGGCACTTCGCTGGCAGTGCCATCACGTACGGCTGTGACCAAGGTTATTCCCTGCACGGAAGTGGCATACTCAAGTGCATGACCCGAGAGAGAAGAGCATGGGACAACCACCTCCCCTCATGCATAGGTAATCCTTCCTTGTCCCCCTCTTTCTTTCAATCTCTCTTCTCTCTCCATCTCTCTCTCTTTCTATCCATCTCCCTCCCTTCCTCTCTCTCTCTCTCCCTCTCTCTCTCCCTCTCTCTCTTCATCTCTCTCCATCTCTCTCCCTTTCTATCCATCTCTCATCTCTCTCTCTCTCTCTCTCTCTCTCTCTCTCTCTCCCAATCCATCTCCCTCCCTCCCTTCCTGTCTCTCTCTCTCTCTCTCTCGTTCTTTCTCTCTCATCTCTTTCTTTCTCTTTCTCTCTTTCAATCTCTCTCCTTCTCTCATCTCTTTCTTTCTCTTTCTCTCTCATCTCTTTCTTTCTCTTTCTCTCTTTCAATCTCTCTCATTCTCTCTCATCTCTTTCTTTCTCTTTCTCTCTTTCAATCTCTCTTTCTTTCTCTCTTTCAATCTCTCTCTCTCTCTCTTTCAATCTCTCTCTCTCTTTCAATCTCTCTCTCTTTCAATCTCTCTCTCTTTCAATCTCTCTCTCTCTTTCAATCTCTCTCTCTTTCAATCTCTCTCTCTCTCTCTCTCTCTCTCTCTCTCTCTCTCTCTCTCTCTCTCCCTCCCTGCATCCTTTCTCTGGCAGCCCATATTAGTATACAGTCCAATCAGACTGTCAACATTGCTGAGCTCAGTGTTAATCTCAGGGATTTAGTCCTACATGATTTCCACTTAATTGGACTGTTGGAAAAACGTTCCGCTTTTCATTTAGTTGGAGAAGACAAATAGCTCTCATGTTTTGTTCAGAATAATTGATCCTTGAGAATGGGGGTGATGCCGCTGATTCTTTATGTTAAGTGGTCTTGATGCCAGATAATTATTTATGTTAACAGGTCTTGATGCCAGTTGGATCTTTATGTTAAGTGGCCTTGATGCCAGCTGATTCTTTATGTAAAATGGTCTTGATGCCAGTTGGTTCTTTATGTTAAATGGTCTTGATGCCAGCCACTGTAACGGCGTTCTTCGTTTGTTGAAAGAGAGTCGGACCGAAATGCAGCGTGGTGGTTACTCATGTCTTTAATGTAGAAGATAGCGATACATGAAATAACTTAAATAAATACAAAACAACAAACGGAACGTGAAAACTAATTACAGCCTATCTGGTGAACACTACACAGAGACAGGAACAATCACCCATGAAATACAAAGTGAAACCCAGGCTACCTAAATACGGTTCCCAATCAGAGACAACGAGAATCACCTGACTCTGATTGAGAACCGCCTCAAGCAGCCAAACCTATGCAACACCCCTACTCAGCCGCAATCCCAATAACTACAAAACCCCAATACGAAATACAACAACATAAACCCATGTCACACCCTGGCCTGACCAACTAATTAAGGAAAACACAAAATACTAAGACCAAGGCGTGACAGCCACGTTAAGTAAGAGCATTGTGCTGTATTGTAGTGTAGTGATTTAAAATAATTAACTCATCACATTGTATTATTTATTTCATTTTGAATGATTGAAAACATTTAAATGTCTCTTTTTGTTAGTCGCTCATTGATTAATGCACGTCTCTCCAAATCATCTGTTTTATTCAATGTTTTGTCCGTTTCCATCCTTTCCATCAGTGATCAGTGTCACATGTTTAGATTCCTGCAATTGGTTTCAGTCCATTGCGAAGGCAAGGAGGAAGGCAAGGAGGACAAACCACTGAAGTTATTCATTAGCTTGAATCTATCAGGTGTAGAGAAGCTGTGTATCAGCGGTGTTTTGTGCTGATAGATTATGGTATAAAATGGACATAAACATTCGGCAGGTGTAGAGAAGCTGTGTATCAGCAGTGTTTTGTGCTGATAGATTATGGTATAAAATGGACGTAAACATTCGGCAGGTGTAGAGAAGCTGTGTATCAGCGGTGTTTTGTGCCGATAGATTATGGTATAAAATGGACGTAAACATTCGGCAGGTGTAGAGAAGCTGTGTATCAGCAGTGTTTTGTGCTGATAGATTATGGTAAAAAATGGACATAAACATTCGGCAGGTGTAGCTACAGAGTGGCTGCATAAATGCCACGGAGTCTTGGTTTCTCTATTTAACATGTATTTATTCAGGAACATCTCCTGTGAGCTACTACTGTATTCTTTTGTATGCAGTGTTTTGGTTTGTTAAACAGTGGCTGGTCCTAAAGAGCTGGAGTTAACACTTTACTGATACGAAGTCTATTATTCATCGTGAATAAGAAATCCTTTTCAACAGGGACAGAGAGTTTAGTGTATGTAAAACAGAGAGAGAGAGAGAAAGAGAGAGAGAGGGAGAGAGAGACACAGAGACACAGAGACACAGAGAGAGAGACACAGAGAGAGAGACACAGAGAGAGAGACACAGAGAGAGAGAGACACACAGAGAGAGAGAGAGAGACACACAGAGAGAGAGAGAGACACACAGAGAGAGAGAGAGACACAGAGAGACACAGAGAGAGAGAGACACAGAGAGACACAGAGAGAGAGAGCGAGAGACAGAGAGACACACAGAGAGAGAGAGAGAGACACAGAGAGACACAGAGAGAGAGACACAGAGAGACACAGAGAGAGAGAGACACAGAGAGAGAGAGAGAGAGAGACACAGAGAGACACAGAGAGAGAGAGAGACACAGAGAGACACAGAGAGAGAGAGAGAGAGACACAGAGAGACACAGAGAGAGTGACAGAGAGACACACAGAGAGAGAGAGAGACAGAGAGACACAGAGAGACAGAGAGACACAGAGAGAGAGAGAGACACAGAGAGAGAGAGAGACACAGAGAGACACAGAGAGAGAGAGAGACACAGAGAGACACAGAGAGAGAGAGACACAGAGAGAGAGAGAGAGAGACACACAGAGAGGGAGAGAGAGAGACAGAGACGAGAGAGATAGAGACGAGAGAGAGTGAGAGAGCATACAGAAAGACAGTAGAGGATTCTTGCGTATGCAGTGTTTTGGTTGTTAAACAGTGTCTGGCCTAAAGAGCAGGAGCTAACACAGTTTTAACAGGGAGTATTTTATCCATCTTGAATAACAAATCATTTTCAACAGGTACAGAGAGTTTATTGTATGTAAAACAGAGAGAGAGAGAGAGAGAGAGAGAGAGAGAGAGAGAGAGAGAGAGAGAGACAGAGAGACAGACTGCTAATTATCAACATCCAGAAAAGAGCTGTTAAATTCTACAACCACCTAAAAGGAAGTGATTCCCAAACCTTCCATAACAAAGCCATCACCTACAGAGAGATGAACCTGGAGAAGAGTCCCCTAAGCAAGCGGGTCCTGGGGCTCTGTTCACAAACACAAACAGACCCCACAGAGCCTCAGGACAGCAACACAATTAGACCCAACCAAATCACGAGAAAACAATAAGATGATTACTTGACAAATTGGAAAGAATTTACACAAAAAAAACAGAGCAAACTGGAATGCTATTTGGCCCTAAACAGAGAGTAGAGTACCTGACCACTGTGACTGACCCAAAATTAAGGAAAGCTTTGACTATGTACAGACTCAGCGAGCATAGCCTTGCTATTGAGAAAGGCCACCGGAGGCAGACCTGGCTCCCAAGAGAAGACAGGCTATGTGCCCACCACCCACAAACTGATTTGATAAACTCCCTTATCTGCTGGGTGAAATACCACAGTGTGACATCACAGCAGCAAGACCTTGTTGCCACAAGAAAAGGTCAACCAGTGAAGAACAAACACCATTGTAAATACAACCCATATTTATGTTTCTTTTTTTTCCCTTTTGTACTTTAACTATTTGCACATCATTACCACTTTGTACATAGACATGTCTTTATTATTTCGGAACATTTGTGAGTGTAATGTTTTACTGTACATTTTTTATTAATTATATCACTTCTGTTTATTATCTATTTCACTTGCTTTGGCAATGTAAACATATGTTTCCTATGCCAATAAAGCCCCTTAAATTGAAATTGAGAGAGAGAGAGAAACACGAGAGAGATTGAGAAACACGAGAGAGATTGAGAAACACGAGAGAGAGGTAAACACGAGAGAGAGGGAAACATGAGAGAGAGAGAGAGAGAGAGGGAGAGAAAGAGAAACACGAGAGAGAGGGAAACATGAGAGAGAGAAACACGAGAGAGAGAGAAACATGAGAGAGAGGGAAACATGAGAGCGAAAGAGAGAGAAACACGAGAGAGAGAGAGACAGAGAGAAACACGAGAGAGAGAGAAACACGAGAGAGAGAGAGAGAGAGAGAGAGAGAGAGAGAGAGAGGGAAACATGAGAGAGAGAAACATGAGAGAGAGGGAAACATGAGAGAGAGAGAGAGACACAAGAGAGAGAGAAACACGAGAGAGAGAGAAATATGAGAGAG
Organism: Oncorhynchus masou masou; assembly: GCF_036934945.1. Classification (NCBI taxonomy): domain Eukaryota; kingdom Metazoa; phylum Chordata; class Actinopteri; order Salmoniformes; family Salmonidae; genus Oncorhynchus; species Oncorhynchus masou. Next base: position 92,433,017 of record NC_088240.1, read on the forward strand.
AGAGAAACATGAGAGAGAAGGAAACATGAGAGCGAAAGAGAGAGAGAGAGAGAGAGAGTGAGAGAGAGAGAGAAACACGAGAGAGAGGGAAACATGAGAGAGAGGGAAACATGAGAGCGAAAGAGAGAGAAACACAGAGAGAGAGAGAGAGAGAGAGAGAGAGAGAGAGAGAGAGAGAGAGAGAGAGAGAGAGAGAGAGAGAGAAAGAGAAAGAGAAAGAGAGGGAAACATGAGAGCGAAAGAGAGAGAAACACGAGAGAGAGAGAGAGAGAGAGAGAGACAGACAGAAAGAGAAATACGAGAGAGAGGGAAACATGAGAGAGAGAGAGAAACACGAGAGAGAGAGAAACATGTCGTTAGATTAGATAGATAGATAGATAGATATTGATGGCTGATAATAACCAGGACAATAGCTGAGATATTCAAATGTGCCGTGGTGAGTCTCTCCCACAGTCCAGGACCAGACACCTATATTTTCTGGACAGTCTTTTAAAGGTAACTCATGGTGCCATTAAGAGGCATAATTTAGGCGAAACACGTTTTTTGCATTTCTAAGTACTTTAGGTCCTCTGTTTACTCTACACCATTTCTAAGTACTTTAGGTCCTCTGTCGACTCCACACCATTTCTCAGTACTTTAGGTCCTCTGTCTACTCCACACCATTTCTCAGTACTTTAGGTCCTCTGTCTACTCCACACCATTTCTCAGTACTTTAGGTCCTCTGTCTACTCCACACCATTTCTCAGTACTTTAGGTCCTCTGTCTACTCCACACCATTTCTCAGTACTTTAGGTCCTCTGTCTACTCCACACCATTTCTCAGTACTTTAGGTCCTCTGTCGACTCCACACCATTTCTCAGTACTTTAGGTCCTCTGTTTACTCCACACCATTTCTCAGTACTTTAGGTCCTCTGTCTACTCCACACCATTTCTCAGTACTTTAGGTCCTCTGTCTACTCCACACCATTTCTCAGTACTTTAGGTCCTCTGTCTACTCCACACCATTTCTCAGAACTTTAGGTCCTCTGTCTCCTCCACACCATTTCTCAGTACTTTAGGTCCTCTGTCTACTCCACACCATTTCTCAGTACTTTAGGTCCTCTGTTTACTCCACACCATTTCTCAGTACTTTAGGTCCTCTGTTTACTCCACACCATTTCTCAGTACTTTAGGTCCTCTGTCTCCTCCACACCATTTCTCAGTACTTTAGGTCCTCTGTCTCCTCCACACCATTTCTCAGTACTTTAGGTCCTCTGTCTACTCCACACCATTTCTCAGTACTTTAGGTCCTCTGTCTACTCCACACCATTTCTCAGAACTTTAGGTCCTCTGTCTCCTCCACACCATTTCTCAGTACTTTAGGTCCTCTGTCTACTCCACACCATTTCTCAGTACTTTAGGTCCTCTGTCTCCTCCACACCATTTCTCAGTACTTTAGGTCCTCTGTCGACTACACACCATTTCTCACTACTTTAGGTCCTCTGTCGACTCCACACCATTTCTCAGTACTTTAGGTCCTCTGTTTACTCCACACCATTTCTCAGTACTTTAGGTCCTCTGTCGACTCCACACCATTTCTCAGTACTTTAGGTCCTCTGTCGACTCCACACCATTTCTCAGTACTTTAGGTCCTCAGTTTACTCCACACCATTTCTCAGTACTTTAGGTCCTCGGGTCTCCTCCACACCATTTCTAAGTACTTTAGGTCCTCTGTCGACTCCACACCATTTCTCAGTACTTTAGGTCCTCTGTCTACTCCACACCATTTCTCAGTACTTTAGGTCCTCTGTCTCCTCCACACCATTTCTCAGTACTTTAGGTCCTCTGTCTACTCCACACCATTTCTCAGTACTTTAGGTCCTCTGTTTACTCCACACCATTTCTCAGTACTTTAGGTCCTCTGTCTCCTCCACACCATTTCTCAGTACTTTAGGTCCTCTGTCTCCTCCACACCATTTCTCAGTACTTTAGGTCCTCTGTCTACTCCACACCATTTCTCAGAACTTTATGTCCTCTGTTTACTCCACACCATTTCTCAGTACTTTATGTCCTCTGTCAACTCCACACCATTTCTCAGTACTTTAGGTCCTCTGTCTCCTCCACACCATTTCTAAGTACTTTAGGTCCTCTGTCTACTCCACACCATTTCTCAGTACTTTAGGTCCTCTGTCTACTCCACACCATTTCTCAGTACTTTAGGTCCTCTGTCTACTCCACACCATTTCTCAGTACTTTAGGTCCTCTGTCTCCTCCACACCATTTCTCAGTACTTTAGGTCCTCTGTCTACTCCACACCATTTCTCAGTACTTTAGGTCCTCTGTCTACTCCACACCATTTCTCAGTACTTTAGGTCCTCTGTCTACTCCACACCATTTCTCAGTACTTTAGGTCCTCTGTCTCCTCCACACCATTTCTCAGTACTTTAGGTCCTCTGTCTCCTCCACACCATTTCTCAGTACTTTAGGTCCTCTGTCTCCTCCACACCATTTCTCAGTACTTTAGGTCCTCTGTCTCCTCCACACCATTTCTGAGTACTTTAGGTCCTCTGTCTACTCCACACCATTTCTCAGTACTTTAGGTCCTCTGTCTCCTCCACACCATTTCTCAGTACTTTAGGTCCTCTGTCGACTCCACACCATTTCTCAGAACTTTAGGTCCTCTGTCTCCTCCACACCATTTCTCAGTACTTTAGGTCCTCTGTTTACTCCACACCATTTCTCAGTACTTTAGGTCCTCTGTCTCCTCCACACCATTTCTAAGTACTTTAGGTCCTCTGTTTGCTCCACACCATTTCTCAGAACTTTAGGTCCTCTGTTTACTCCACACCATTTCTCAGTACTTTAGGTCCTCTGTCTCCTCCACACCATTTCTAAGTACTTTAGGTCCTCTGTTTACTCCACACCATTTCTCAGTACTTTAGGTCCTCTGTTGACTCCACACCATTTCTCAGAACTTTAGGTCCTCTGTCTACTCCACACCATTTCTCAGTACTTTAGGTCCTCTGTCTACTCCACACCATTTCTCAGTACTTTAGGTCCTCTGTCAACTCCACACCATTTCTCAGTACTTTAGGTCCTCTGTTTACTCCACACCATTTCTCAGTACTTTAGGTCCTCTGTCTACTCCACACCATTTCTCAGTACTTTAGGTCCTCTGTCTACTCCACACCATTGCATTGCCAGGTACAAGGAGAAAAGGGCTTTACTCCAGGATTTACTAAGCGCTAGTCATTTGTATTCAGATCTCGATTCTGTTTTTTTTTGTATTCTTCGCGTTGAATGACTGGGAATAGTCTGATTTGACAAGTCTGGCAGTTGTTTATGCATGTATTTCTTTAATACATTTTCCCTCAAGGGAACTGTTGTGTTCTTTAGATGTTGGATGTTGACAAGGTCGGATGACCTGTTAGTGACCTGTTTTTTGGTGTGTGTGTTTCTGTGTGTGTGTGTGTGTGTGTGTTTCTGTGTGTGTGTGTTTTTCTGTGTGTGTGTGTGCCTCCAGCGGAGTGTGGCGGTAGGTTCAAAGGTGAGTCTACAGGCCGCATCCTGTCTCCTGGATATCCCTTTCCTTACGACAACAACCTGCGCTGTACCTGGACCATCACTGTCAACTCTGGCAACATCGTCAGGTAGCTACTTCAAATATAGAATTGGAATCGGATATTAACTTTTTTTTAACCACAAAATGATTAGGTAAAATGGGGTACCCTTGTCTGGTACCATACAGAACCATTTCTATATTAATGTATTACAAAACAGTCCTGCTGTTGTTTCAGATAACATATTGTCAAATATTTACTTACTTTTATCATTAAATTATGATTGATAATGCACAGTTTGGTAATTGGCTTTGGAGGTATGTACGCATCAGAGTTTCCCTTAGCTGGTAATTGGCTTTGGAGGTATGTACGCATCAGAGTTTCCCTTAGCTGGTAATTGGCTTTGGAGGTATGTACGCATCAGAGTTTCCCTTAGCTGGTAATTGGCTTTGGAGGTATGTACGCATCAGAGTTTCCCTTAGCTGGTAATTGGCTTTGGAGGTATGTACGCATCAGAGTTTCCCTTAGCTGGTAATTGGCTTTGGAGGTATGTACGCATCAGAGTTTCCCTTAGCTGGTAATTGGCTTTGGAGGTATGTACGCATCAGAGTTTCCCTTAGCTGGTAATTGGCTTTGGGGGTATGTACGCATCAGAGTTTCCCTTAGCTGGTAATTGGCTTTGGAGGTATGTACGCATCAGAGTTTCCCTTAGCTGGTAATTGGCTTTGGAGGTATGTACACATCAGAGTTTCCTTAGCTGCTAAGTGGCTTTGGAGGTATGTACGCATCAGAGTTTCCCTTAGCTGGTAATTGGCTTTGGAGGTATGTACACATCAGAGTTTCCTTAGCTGGTAATTGGTTTGGAGGTATGTACACATCAGAGTTTCCTTAGCTGCTAAGTGGCTTTGGAGGTATGTACGCATCAGAGTTTCCCTTAGCTGGTAATTGGCTTTGGAGGTATGTACACATCAGAGTTTCCCTTAGCTGGTAATTGGCTTTGGAGGTATGTACGCATCAGAGTTTCCCTTAGCTGCTAATTGGCTTTGGAGGTATGTATGCATCAGAGTTTCCCTTAGCTGGTAATTGGCTTTGGAGGTATGTACGCATCAGAGTTTCCCTTAGCTGCTAATTGGCTTTGGAGGTATGTACGCATCAGAGTTTCCCTTAGCTGGTAATTGGCTTTGGAGGTAGGTACGCATCAGAGTTTCCCTTAGCTGGTAATTGGCTTTGGAGTTATGTACGCATCAGAGTTTCCCTTAGCTGGTCATTGGCTTTGGAGGTATGTACGCATCAGAGTTTCCCTTAGCTGGTAATTGGCTTTGGAGGTATGTACGCATCAGAGTTTCCGGTAATTGCCGGCTTTTGACCTGTAAAAAAATATGAAAAGCCGATAAATAAAACTGTTGCCAAATCGAGTGCAAGAAAAACAATCCCATTGCAAAACAATGCTTTTCATTCATTATAGTATAGATCAGTATAGTATAGATCAGTATTGTATAGATCAGTATAGTATAGATCAGTATAGTATAGATCAGTATAGTATAGATCATTATAGTATAGATCAGTATAGTATAGATCAGTATAGTATAGATCAGTATAGTATAGATCAGTATAGTATAGATCAGTATAGTATAGATCAGTCGATGTAAATACATTTGACGCCATGTTTACAGGTCTATAGGTTAATTTGCAATATTTTGTATAATTCGTGTGTATTTTTTTCGTAAGTCATCATGTCTCTTCTTTATCACATGAGCACAGCATACAGAGCCTGTTTTGAGCTGAATATCACAGACTTCTCCAGGTCCTGCAGCTCCTCAGCTCGTTGCTCCTGGTAATATCCTGTAGAAACACTCAGACAGTTATTTTATAAAGACTTCTCCAGGTCTTACAGCTCCTCAGCTCGTTGCTCCTGGTAATATCCTGTTGAAACACTCAGACAGTTATTTTATAAAGACTTCTCCAGGTCCTGCAGCTCCTCAGCTCGTTGCTCCTGGTAATATCCCACCATAGAAACACTCAGACAGTTATTTTATAAAGACTTCCTCATATGCTGTTGAAACCAACATTTCTTTCCTGTTCTATTGGTTTTTATATAAACATTTTTTTCAATTGTCCAGAAAGTCAAAGGCACAATTTTCAGTCATATTAGCAACCGGCAGGGTAGCCTAGTGGTTAGAGTGTAGAGGAGGCAGGGTAGCCTAGTGGTTAGAGTGTAGAGGAGGCAGGGTAGCCTAGTGGTTAGAGTGTAGAGGAGGCAGGGTAGCCTAGTGGTTAGAGTGTAGAGGAGGCAGGGTAGCCTAGTGGTTAGAGCGTTGGATTAGAAACTGGAAGGTTGCGAGTTCAAACCTGCGAGCTTAGAAGATACAAATCTGTCGTTCTGCCCCTGAACAGGCAGTTAACCCACTGTTCCTAGGCAGTCATTGTAAAATAATAATAATATTTATTCTTAACTGACTTGCCTGGTTAAAGAAAGGTAAAAAAAAACTGTCTTAGTTGATGCGTCTTTAGATTCCCCACCTCTTTCTAAGTTTCTAACTCACATCTCTGTCACATTTGAAACCGTTCACATCAGGATGCAATGTTTAGAATGGTGTTTTCCCATCGAATTGCATTTTGGGAAAATGTTTGAAAGTGATGTTTTATTGGGCAGCTTTCATTACAGGAAGTTACACGTTCTATGAAGATGAATTACCATAATCTAAATATGATTTCTGCCAGTCTGAGCACCGTGAGGTAGACACCCTGATGGGTTACGCAAACCAAATGGTTATGGGTCAGATAATTTACTAAAAATGGCCGTTAAATTAAAATATTCCTAGTCATCTTGTCCGGCGGCACATTTTGCATAACGAAAACCCTGGTACTCATCTACCTTTTTTACCATCAAATGAAAAAGAAGAAAAGAAAAACGGGGCTTCCTTCTCTGGTATCTCGCATATCAATGTGTTACAAAACATAGCCTTCTGCATTTCCAGATATTGTTAATGCTTACTCAGAACCATGTAATTAAAGATTCAGAATCCACAGTTGGTGACTGCCTGTAGAGGTACTGTAGGTTCTCTAATCATTTCGGTCGCTGCCTGACTGTGGAGCTGGTTTGTCCAATCAGATCCCAATCCTTCCCAACTAGCCCTCCAGTTCCTGGCACCAGTCGAAGGGAAGATGTGAATAGTTTTCAGATGGTTTGTCCTGCCAAACACTTGGTGATAGAGTAAACAGAAAATGCACACAACCTCAAGCAAATACAGATTATGAATAATGTGAATAATTTCTGATTTGAAATTGGTGTTGTCTTGGCCAAAATCTGGTTTGTTTAAAAAAAATCCCTTTTATTACATCCCATCCTCCCTAAGCCTCCAGTTCCTGGCGTTCGACACAGAGGCATCTCACGACATCCTGGAGGTTTGGGACGGACCGGCAGAAAATGAGATGTCTCTGAGGGAGCTGTCCGGCTCCCTGCTCCCCGAGGGGATACACAGCACCCTCAACGTCGTCACAGTTCAGTTCCAGACTGACTTCTACATCACCAAGTCTGGCTTCGCCATCGACTTCTCAAGTGGGTGTTTCAAGAAAAATACCTTTCCGTTTCTTGAGTGACAAGAAAGAAGAGCATTTATTGATTCTATTTACTTTCAACTCTGTAATCATTTTGTCTCATATGAACTGGGAAGCTAACGGGTCTCATATCAGCTGGGAAGCTAACGGGTCTCATATGAACTGGGAAGCTAACTGGTCTCATATGAACTGGGATGCTAACTGGTCTCATATGAACTGGGAAGCTAACTGGTCTCATATCAACTGGGAAGCTAACGGGTCTCATGTGAACTGGGAAGCTAACGGGTCTCATATGAACTGGGAAGCTAACGGGTCTCATATGAACTGGGAAGCTAACGGGTCTCATGTGAACTGGGAAGCTAACGGGTCTCATATGAACTGGGAAGCTAACGGGTCTCATATGAACTGGGAAGCTAACGGGTCTCATGTGAACTGGGAAGCTAACTGGTCTCATATGAACTGGGAAACTAACGGGTAAAATGTGAACTGGGAAGCTAACGGGTCTCATATGAACTGGGAAGCTAACGGGTCTCATATGAACATGGAAGCTAACAGGTCTCATATGAACTGGGAAGCTAACGGGTCTCATATGAACTGGGAAGCTAATGGGTCTCATATCAACTGGGAAGCTAACGGGTCTCATATGAACTGGGAAGCTAACGGGTCTCATGTGAACTGGGAAGCTAACGGGTCTCATATGAACTGGGAAGCTAACTGGTCTCATATGAACATGGAAGCTAACAGGTCTCATGAACTGGGAAGCTAACGGGTCTCATATGAACTGGGAAGCTAACTGGTCTCATATCAACTGGGAAGCTAACGGGTCTCATGTGAACTGGGAAGCTAACGGGTCTCATATGAACTGGGAAGCTAACGGGTCTCATATGAACTGGGAAGCTAACGGGTCTCATGTGAACTGGGAAGCTAACGGGTCTCATATGAACTGGGAAGCTAACGGGTCTCATATGAACTGGGAAGCTAACGGGTCTCATGTGAACTGGGAAGCTAACTGGTCTCATATGAACTGGGAAACTAACGGGTAAAATGTGAACTGGGAAGCTAACGGGTCTCATATGAACTGGGAAGCTAACGGGTCTCATATGAACATGGAAGCTAACAGGTCTCATATGAACTGGGAAGCTAACGGGTCTCATATGAACTGGGAAGCTAACGGGTCTCATATCAACTGGGAAGCTAACGGGTCTCATATGAACTGGGAAGCTAACGGGTAAAATGTGAACTGGGAAGCTAACGGGTCTCATATGAACTGGGAAGCTAACGGGTCTCATATGAACTGGGAAGCTACTGGGTCTCATATGAACTGGGAAGCTAACGGGTCTCATATGAACATGGAAGCTAACAGGTCTCATGAACTGGGAAGCTAACGGGTCTCATATGAACTGGGAAGCTAACTGGTCTCATATCAGCTGGGAAGCTAACGGGTCTCATATGAACTGGGAAGCTAATGGGTCTCATATGAACTGGGAAGCTAACTGGTCTCATATGAACATGGAAGCTAACAGGTCTCATATAAACTGGGAAGCTAACAGGTCTCATATGAACTGGGAAGCTAACGGGTCTCATATGAACTGGGAAGCTAACGGGTCTCATATGAACTGGGAAGCTAACTGGTCTCATATCAGCTGGGAAGCTAACGGGTCTCATATGAACATGGAAGCTAACAGGTCTCATGAACTGGGAAGCTAACGGGTCTCATATGAACTGGGAAGCTAACTGGTCTCATATCAGCTGGGAAGCTAACGGGTCTCGTATGAACTGGGAAGCTAATGGGTCTCATATGAACTGGGAAGCTAACTGGTCTCATATGAACATGGAAGCTAACAGGTCTCATATAAACTGGGAAGCTAACAGGTCTCATATGAACTGGGAAGCTAACGGGTCTCATATGAACTGGGAAGCTAACGGGTCTCATATGAACTGGGAAGCTAACTGGTCTCATATCAGCTGGGAAGCTAACGGGTCTCATATGAACTGGGAAGCTAACGGGTCTCATATGAACTGGGAAGCTAACGGGTCTCATATGAACTGGGAAGCTAACGGGTCTCATATGAACTGGGAAGCTAACGGGTCTCATATCAACTGGGAAGCTAACGGGTCTCATGTGAACTGGGAAGCTAACGGGTCTCATATGAACTGGGATGCTAACGGGTCTCATATGAACTGGGAAGCTAACGGGTCTCATGTGAACTGGGAAGCTAACGGGTCTCATATGAACTGGGAAGCTAACTGGTCTCATATCAACTGGGAAGCTAACGGGTCTCATGTGAACTGGGAAGCTAACGGGTCTCATATGAACTGGGAAGCTAACGGGTCTCATATGAACTGGGAAGCTAACGGGTCTCATGCGAACTGGGAAGCTAACGGGTCTCATGCGAACTGGGAAGCTAACGGGTCTCATATGAACTGGGAAGCTAACGGGTCTCATGTGAACTGGGAAGCTAACGGGTCTCATGTGAACTGGGAAGCTAACTGGTCTCATATGAACTGGGAAACTAACGGGTAAAATGTGAACTGGGAAGCTAACGGGTCTCATATGAACTGGGAAGCTAGCGGGTCTCATATGAACATGGAAGCTAACGGTTCTCATATGAACTGGGAAGCTAACGGGTCTCATATGAACTGGGAAGCTAACGGGTCTCATATCAACTGGGAAGCTAACGGGTCTCATATGAACTGGGAAGCTAACGGGTAAAATGTGAACTGGGAAGCTAACGGGTCTCATATGAACTGGGAAGCTAACGGGTCTCATATGAACTGGGAAGCTAACGGGTCTCATATGAACTGGGAAGCTAACGGGTCTCATATGAACTGGGAAGCTAACGGGTCTCATATGAACATGGAAGCTAACAGTTCTCATATGAACTGGGAAGCTAACGGGTCTCATATGAACTGGGAAGCTAACGGGTCTCATATGAACTGGGAAGCTAACGGGTCTCATATGAACATGGAAGCTAACAGGTCTCATATGAACTGGGAAGCTAACGGGTCTCATATGAACTGGGAAGCTAACTGGTCTCATATCAGCTGGGAAGCTAACGGGTCTCATATGAACTGGGAAGCTAATGGGTCTCATATGAACTGGGAAGCTAACGGGTCTCATATGAACATGGAAGCTAACGGGTCTCATATGAACTGGGAAGCTAACAGGTCTCATATGAACTGGGAAGCTAACGGGTCTCATATGAACTGGGAAGCTAACAGGTCTCATATGAACTGGGAAGCTAACGGGTCTCATATGAACTGGGAAGCTAACTGGTCTCATATCAGCTGGGAAGCTAACGGGTCTCATATCAACTGGGAAGCTAACGGGTCTCATATGAACTGGGAAGCTAACAGGTCTCATATGAACTGGGAAGCTAACGGGTCTCATATGAACTGGGAAGCTAACGGGTCTCATATGAACTGGGAAGCTAACTGGTCTCATATGAACATGGAAGCTAACGGGTCTCATATCAACTGGGAAGCTAACGGGTCTCATATGAACTGGGAAGCTAACGGGTCTCATATGAACATGGAAGCTAACGGGTCTCATATGAACATGGAAGGTAACGGGTCTCATATGAACTGGGAAGCTAACGGGTCTCATATGAACATGGAAGCTAACGGGTCTCATCTGTCTGCTGTGTGTCCTTCAGCTGTTGTTAATGTCCTGTCTCCCGTGTGTCTCCAGGTTCAGTGGCGACAGCCTGCAGAGATCCCGGCCTGCCTATGAACGGCAGTCGTCACGGAGATGGGAGAGAACCTGATGACACGGTGACCTTCTCCTGTGATCCAGGATATGAGCTGCAGGGAGAGAGCAAGATCACCTGCATCCAAGTTGACAACAGATACTACTGGCAGCCCAGCCCTCCCAGCTGCATTGGTGAGGATGTACTACTGTACTGATCTATACTATACTGATCTATACTATACTATACTGATCTATACTATACTGCTCTATACTATACTATACTATACTGTACTATACTACTGGCAGCCCAGCCCTCCCAGCTGCCAGTTACTACTAGGAATATAACTGTGTTTATTCTGCGGAGCTTTCTGCAATAGTGGGGCTTTATAATGTCCTTTTTCAACCCTGTTTGGGTGGATATAACAGGGGTCAGTCTGTATAACAGGGGTCAGTCTGTATTAATGAAACACTACTGGGGATATAACAGGGGTCAGTCTGTATAACAGGGGCCAGTCTGTATTAATGAGACACTACTGGGGATATAACAGGGGTCAGTCTGTATAACAGGGGTCAGTCTGTATTAATGAGACACTACTGGGGATATAACAGGGGTCAGTCTGTATAACATGGGTCAGTCTGTATTAATGAAACACTACTGGGGATATAACAGGGGTCAGTCTGTATTAATGAAACACTACTGGGGATATAACAGGGGTCAGTCTGTATTAATGGGGTCAGTCTGTATAACAGGGGTCAGTCTGTATTAATGAAACACTACTGGGGATGTAACAGGGGTCAGTCTGTATTAATGAAACACTACTGGGGATATAACAGGGGTCAGTCTGTATAACAGGGGTCAGTCTGTATAACAGGGGTCAGTCTGTATTAATGAAACACTACTGGGGATATAACAGGGGTCAGTCTGTATAACATGGGTCAGTCTGTATTAATGGGGTCAGTCTGTATTAATGAAACACTACTGGGGATATAACAGGGGTCAGTCTGTATTAATGAAACACTACAGGGGATATAACAGGGGTCAGTCTGTATAACATGGGTCAGTCTGTATTAATGGGGTCAGTCTGTATTAATGAAACACTACTGGGGATATAACAGGGGGCAGTCTGTATTAATGAAACACTACTGGGGATATAACAGGGGTCAGTCTGTATAACAGGGGTCAGTCTGTATTAATGAAACACTACTGGGGATATAACAGGGGTCAGTCTGTATAAATGGGGTCAGTCTGTATTAATGAAACACTACTGGGGATATAACAGGGGTCAGTCTGTATTAATGAAACACCACTGGGGATATAACAGTGTTCAGTCTGTATAACAGGGGTCAGTCTGTATTAATGGGGTAAGTCTGTATTAATGAAACTACTGAGGATATAACAGGGGTCAGTCTGTATTTATGAAACACTACTGGGCATATAACAGGTGTCAGTCTGTATAACAGGGGTCAGTCTGTATTAATGAAACACTACTGGGGATGTAACAGGGGTCAGTCTGTATTAATGAAACACTACTGGGGATATAACAGGGGTCAGTCTGTATTAATGAAACACTACTGGGGATATAACAGGGGTCAGTCTGTATTAATGAAGCACTACTGGGGATATAACAGGGGTCAGTCTGTATTAATGAAACACTACTGGGGATATAACAGGGGTCAGTCTGTATTAATGAAACACTACTGGGGATATAACAGGGGTCAGTCTGTATAAATGAAAACACTACTGGGGATATAACAGGGGTCAGTCTGTATTAATGAAACACTACTGGGGATATAACAGGGGTCAGTCTGTATTAATGGGGTCAGTCTGTATTAATGAAACACTACTGGGGATATAACAGGGGTCAGTCTGTATTAATGAAACACTACTGGGGATATAACAGGGGTCAGTCTGTATAAATGAAACACTACTGGCGATATAACAGGGGTCAGTTTGTATTAATGGGGTCAGTCTGTATTAATGAAACACTACTGGTGATATAGCAGGGGTCAGTCTGTATTAATGAAGCACTACTGGGGATATAACATGGGTCAGTCTGTATAACAGGGGTTAGTCTGTATAACAGGGGTCAGTCTGTATAAATGGGGTCAGTCTGTATTAATGAAACACTGCTGGGGATATAACAGGGGTCAGTCTGTATTAATGAAACACTATTGGGGATATAATGGGGGTCAGTCTGTATAACAGGGGTCAGTCTGTATAACAGGGGTCAGTCTGTATTAATGAAACACTGCTGGGGATATAATGGGGGTCAGTCTGTATTAATGAAACACTACTGGGTATATAATGGGGGTCAGTCTGTATTAATGAAACACTATTGGGGATATAATGGGGGTCAGTCTGTATAACAGGGGTCAGTCTGTATAACAGGGGTCAGTCTGTATTAATGAAACACTATTGGGGATATAATGGGGGTCAGTCTGTATTAATGAAACACTACTGGGGATATAACTGGGGTCAGTCTGTATTAATGAAACACTATTGGGGATATAACTGGGGTCAGTCTGTATTAATGAAACACTATTGGGGATATAACAGGGGTCAGTCTGTATAAATGGGGTCAGTCTGTATTAATGAAACACTATTGGGGATATAACAGGGGTCAGTCTGTATTAATGAAACACTATTGGGGATATAATGGGGGTCAGTCTGTATTAATGAAACACTACTGGGGATATAACAGGGGTCAGTCTGTATAACAGGGGCCAGTCTGTATTAATGAAACACTACTGAGGATATAACAGGGGTCAGTCTGTATTAATGAAACACTACTGGCGATATAACAGGGGTCAGTCTGTATAACAGGGGTCAAGTCTGTATTAATGAAACACTACTGGGGATATAACAGGGGTCAGTCTGTATTAATGAAACACTACTGGGGATATAACAGGGGTCAGTCTGTATAAATGGGGTCAGTCTGTATTAATGAAACACTACTGGGGATATAACAGGGGTCAGTCTGTATTAATGAAACACTACAGGGGATATAACAGGGGTCAGTCTGTATTAATGGGGTCAGTCTGTATTAATGAAACACTACTGGGGATATAACAGGGGTCAGTCTGTATTAATGAAACACTATTGGGGATATAACAGGGGTCAGTCTGTATTAATGACACACTACAGGGGATATAACAGGGGTCAGTCTGTATAACAGGGGTCAGTCTGTATTAATGAAACACTACTGAGGATATAACAGGGGTCAGTCTGTATAACATGGGTCAGTCTGTATAACAGGGGTCAGTCTGTATTAATGAAACACTACTGGGGATATAACAGGGGTCAGTCTGTATAACAGGGGTCAGTCTGTATAAATGAGACACTACTGGGGATATAACAGGGGTCAGTCTGTATAACAGGGGTCAGTCTGTATAACAGGGGTCAGTCTGTATTAATGAAACACTACTGGGGATATAACAGTGGTCAGTCTGTATTAATGAAACACTATTGGGGACATAACAGGGGTCAGTCTGTATTAATGAGACACTACTGGGGATATAACAGGGGTCAGTCTGTATTAATGAGACACTACTGGGGATATAACAGGGGTCAGTCTGTATAACAGGGGTCAGTCTGTATTAATGAAACACTACTAGGGATATAACAGGGGTCAGTCTGTATAACAGGGGTCAGTCTGTATTAATGAAACACTACTGGGGATATAACAGGGGTCAGTCTGTATTAATGGGGTCAGTCTGTATTAATGAAACACTATTGGGGATATAACAGGGGTCAGTCTGTATAACATGGGTCAGTCTGTATTAATGAAACACTACTGGGGATATAACAGGGGTCAGTCTGTATTAATGAAACACTACTGGGGATATAACAGGGGTCAGTCTGTATTAATGAAACACTATTGGGGATATAACAGGGGTCAGTCTGTATAACATGGGTCAGTCTGTATTAATGAAACACTACTGGGGATATAACAGGGGTCAGTCTGTATTAATGAAACACTACTGGGGATATAACAGGGGTCAGTCTGTATTAATGAAACACTACTGGGCATATAACAGGGGTCAGTCTGTATAACAGGGGTCAGTCTGTATTAATGAAACACTATTGGGGATATAACAGGGGTCAGTCTGTATAACAGGGGTTAGTCTGTATTAATGAAACACTATTGGGGATATAACAGGGGTCAGTCTGTATTAATGACACACTACTGGGGATATAACAGGGGTCAGTCTGTATAACAGGGGTCAGTCTGTATTAATGAAACACTACTGGGGATATAACAGGGGTCAGTCTGTATAACAGGGGTCAGTCTGTATTAATGAAACACTATTGGGGATATAACAGGGGTCAGTCTGTATAACAGGGGTTAGTCTGTATTAATGAAACACTATTGGGGATATAACAGGGGTCAGTCTGTATTAATGAAACACTATTGGGGATATAACAGGGGTCAGTCTGTATTAATGAAACACTACTGGGGATATAACAGGGGTCAGTCTGTATTAATGGGGTAAGTCTACTAACTCAATTGGTGACACGTACACATTAAACCCTGCCAGGGATGTTTTCTAGTTGTTTTATTCTGTCTGAAAACCACCAGTGTGATTAAAGAGGTTAACCCTGACCCAGACATTAAAACTCCTACATTATGTTGTACTGTATATTTTGAACATTGTGTGTGTGTGTGTGTGTGTGTGTGTGTGTGTGTGTGTGTGTGTGTGTGTGTGCGTGCGTGCGTGCGTGCGTGCGTGCGTGCGTGCGTGCGTGCGTGCGTGCGTGCGTGCGTGTGCGTGCGTGCGTGCGTGCGTGTGTGTGTGTGTGTGTGTCTCTGCAGCTCCCTGTGGGGGTAATGTAACAGGATCCTCAGGATTCATCCTCTCCCCCAACTTCCCCCTCCCCTACCCGCACAGCAAAGACTGTGATTGGCTGATCGCTGTCCACTCAGACTACGTCATATCACTGGCTTTTATCAGGTAAGGAATGAATGAATGAATGAATGAACGAACAAATAAATTAATGAATAAATGAACGAATGAATGAATGAAAGAACTAATAAATGAATGAACGAACGAATGAACGAACGAATGAATGAACGAACGAATGAACGAACAAATGAATGAATGAATGAACGAATGAATGAATGAATCAATGAATGAACGAATGAATCAATGAATGAACGAATGAATGAACAAACGAATGAACGAATGAACAAACGAATGAATGTACGAACAAAAAAATGAATGAATGATTCCATTCAGGTAATCTTCTGAACTGAAACACACCAGAGAGACGAACATCTGAGAGCAGAAGGGTGTCTGCAGTGTGATAGATATCGCCTGCTGGGGGTTGATGAACTGTGGGAGATTCAACCTGTAGAATCATCAGGAAATGAAAGTTAACGTTTGACAGCCAATGTTACTGTGGTGTTCCTCTCTACTGGTATATGAGTCATGATGTTACTGTGGTGTGGTGTTCCTCTCTACTGGTATCTGAGTCATGATGTTACTGTGGTGTGGTGTTCCTCTCTACTGGTATCTGAGTCATGATGTTACTGTGGTGTTCCCCTCTACTGGTATCTGAGTCATGATGTTACTGTGGTGTGGTGTTCCTCTCTACTGGTATCTGAGTCATGATGTTACTGTGGTGTGGTGTTCCTCTCTACTGGTATCTGAGTCATGATGTTACTGTGGTGTGGTGTTCCTCTCTACTGGTATCTGAGTCATGATGTTACTGTGGTGTGGTGTTCCTCTCTACTGGTATCTGAGTCATGATGTTACTGTGGTGTGGTGTTCCTCTCTACTGGTATCTGAGTCATGATGTTACTGTGGTGTGGTGTTCCTCTCTACTGGTATCTGAGTCATGATGTTACTGTGGTGTTCCTCTCTACTGGTATCTGAGTCATGATGTTACTGTGGTGTGGTGTTCCCCTCTACTGGTATCTGAGTCATGATGTTACTGTGGTGTTCCCCTCTACTGGTATCTGAGTCATGATGTTACTGTGGTGTTCCTCTCTACTGGTATCTGAGTCATGATGTTACTGTGGTGTGGTGTTCCTCTCTACTGGTATCTGAGTCATGATGTTACTGTGGTGTGGTGTTCCTCTCTACTGGTATCTGAGTCATGATGTTACTGTGGTGTTCCCCTCTACTGGTATCTGAGTCATGATGTTACTGTGGTGTGGTGTTCCTCTCTACTGGTATCTGAGTCATGATGTTACTGTGGTGTGGTGTTCCTCTCTACTGGTATCTGAATCATGATGTTACTGTGGTGTGGTGTTCCTCTCTACTGGTATCTGAGTCATGATGTTACTGTGGTGTGGTGTTCCCCTCTACTGGTATCTGAGTCATGATGTTACTGTGGTGTGGTGTTCCTCTCTACTGGTATCTGAGTCATGATGTTACTGTGGTGTGGTGTTCCCCTCTACTGGTATCTGAGTCATGATGTTACTGTGGTGTGGTGTTCCCCTCTACTGGTATCTGAGTCATGATGTTACTGTGGTGTGGTGTTCCTCTCTACTGGTATCTGAGTCATGATGTTACTGTGGTGTGGTGTTCCTCTCTACTGGTATCTGAGTCATGATGTTACTGTGGTGTTCCCCTCTACTGGTATCTGAGTCATGATGTTACTGTGGTGTTGTGTTCCCTTCTACTGGTATCTGAGTCATGATGTTACTGTGGTGTTCCCCTCTACTGGTATCTGAGTCATGATGTTACTGTGGTGTGGTGTTCCCCTCTACTGGTATCTGAGTCATGATGTTACTGTGGTGTGGTGTTCCTCTCTACTGGTATCTGAGTCATGATGTTACTGTGGTGTGGTGTTCCTCTCTACTGCTATCTGAGTCATGATGTTACTGTGGTGTTCCCCTCTACTGGTATCTGAGTCATGATGTTACTGTGGTGTGGTGTTCCCCTCTACTGGTATCTGAGTCATGATGTTACTGTGGTGTGGTGTTCCTCTCTACTGGTATCTGAGTCATGATGTTACTGTGGTGTGGTGTTCCTCTCTACCGGTATCTGAGTCATGATGTTACTGTGGTGTGGTGTTCCCCTCTACCGGTATCTGAGTCATGATGTTACTGTGGTGTGGTGTTCCTCTCTACTGGTATCTGAGTCATGATGTTACTGTGGTGTGGTGTTCCCCTCTACTGGTATCTGAGTCATGATGTTACTGTGGTGTTCCCCTCTACTGGTATCTGAGTCATGATGTTACTGTGGTGTGGTGTTCCTCTCTACTGGTATCTGAGTCATGATGTTACTGTGGTGTGGTGTTCCTCTCTACTGGTATCTGAGTCATGATGTTACTGTGGTGTGGTGTTCCTCTCTACTGGTATCTGAGTCATGATGTTACTGTGGTGTGGTGTTCCTCTCTACTGGTATCTGAGTCATGATGTTACTGTGGTGTGGTGTCATGATGTTACTGTGGTGTGGTGTTCTCTCTACTGGTATCTGAGTCATGATGTTACTGTGGTGTGGTGTTCCTCTCTACTGGTATCTGAGTCATGATGTTACTGTGGTGTGGTGTTCCCTCTACTGGTATCTGAGTCATGATGTTACTGTGGTGTGGTGTTCCTCTCTACTGGTATCTGAGTCATGATGTTACTGTGGTGTGGTGTTCCTCTCTACTGGTATCTGAGTCATGATGTTACTGTGGTGTTCCTCTCTACTGGTATCTGAGTCATGATGTTACTGTGGTGTGGTGTTCCTCTCTACTGGTATCTGAGTCATGATGTTACTGTGGTGTGGTGTTCCTCTCTACTGGTATCTGAGTCATGATGTTACTGTGGTGTGGTGTTCCTCTCTACTGGTATCTGAGTCATGATGTTACTGTGGTGTGGTGTTCCTCTCTACTGGTATCTGAGTCATGATGTTACTGTGGTGTGGTGTTCCTCTCTACTGGTATCTGAGTCATGATGTTACTGTGGTGTTGTTCCCTCTACTGGTATCTGAGTCATGATGTTACTGTGGTGTGGTGTTCCCCTCTACTGGTATCTGAGTCATGATGTTACTGTGGTGTTGTTCCCCTCTACTGGTATCTGAGTCATGATGTTACTGTGGTGTGGTGTTCCCCTCTACTGGTATCTGAGTCATGATGTTACTGTGGTGTGGTGTTCCCCTCTACTGGTATCTGAGTCATGATGTTACTGTGGTGTGGTGTTCCTCTCTACTGGTATCTGAGTCATGATGTTACTGTGGTGTGGTGTTCCCCTCTACTGGTATCTGAGTCATGATGTTACTGTGGTGTTCCTCTCTACTGGTATCTGAGTCATGATGTTACTGTGGTGTTGTTCCTCTCTACTGGTATCTGAGTCATGATGTTACTGTGGTGTGGTGTTCCTCTCTACTGGTATCTGAGTCATGATGTTACTGTGGTGTGGTCTTCCCCTCTACTGGTATCTGAGTCATGATGTTACTGTGGTGTGGTGTTCCTCTCTACTGGTATCTGAGTCATGATGTTACTGTGGTGTGGTGTTCCTCTCTACTGGTATCTGAGTCATGATGTTACTGTGGTGTGGTGTTCCTCTCTACTGGTATCTGAGTCATGATGTTACTGTGGTGTTCCCCTCTACTGGTATCTGAGTCATGATGTTACTGTGGTGTGGTGTTCCCCTCTACTGGTATCTGAGTCATGATGTTACTGTGGTGTGGTGTTCCTCTCTACTGGTATCTGAGTCATGATGTTACTGTGGTGTGGTGTTCCCTCTACTGGTATCTGAGTCATGATGTTACTGTGGTGTGGTGTTCCTCTCTACTGGTATCTGAGTCATGATGTTACTGTGGTGTTCCCCTCTACTGGTATCTGAGTCATGATGTTACTGTGGTGTTCCTCTCTACTGGTATCTGAGTCATGATGTTACTGTGGTGTGGTGTTCCTCTCTACTGGTATCTGAGTCATGATGTTACTGTGGTGTGGTGTTCCCCTCTACTGGTATCTGAGTCATGATGTTACTGTGGTGTGGTGTTCCTCTCTACTGGTATCTGAGTCATGATGTTACTGTGGTGTGGTGTTCCTCTCTACTGGTATCTGAGTCATGATGTTACTGTGGTGTGGTGTTCCTCTCTACTGGTATCTGAGTCATGATGTTACTGTGGTGTTCCCCTCTACTGGTATCTGAGTCATGATGTTACTGTGGTGTGGTGTTCCCCTCTACTGGTATCTGAGTCATGATGTTACTGTGGTGTTCCCCTCTACTGGTATCTGAGTCATGATGTTACTGTGGTGTGGTGTTCCCCTCTACTGGTATCTGAGTCATGATGTTACTGTGGTGTGGTGTTCCCCTCTACTGGTATCTGAGTCATGATGTTACTGTGGTGTGGTGTTCCTCTCTACTGGTATCTGAGTCATGATGTTACTGTGGTGTTCCCCTCTACTGGTATCTGAGTCATGATGTTACTGTGGTGTTCCTCTCTACTGGTATCTGAGTCATGATGTTACTGTGGTGTGGTGTTCCTCTCTACTGGTATCTGAGTCATGATGTTACTGTGGTGTGGTGTTCCCCTCTACTGGTATCTGAGTCATGATGTTACTGTGGTGTGGTGTTCCTCTCTACTGGTATCTGAGTCATGATGTTACTGTGGTGTGGTGTTCCTCTCTACTGGTATCTGAGTCATGATGTTACTGTGGTGTGGTGTTCCTCTCTACTGGTATCTGAGTCATGATGTTACTGTGGTGTTCCCCTCTACTGGTATCTGAGTCATGATGTTACTGTGGTGTGGTGTTCCCCTCTACTGGTATCTGAGTCATGATGTTACTGTGGTGTTCCCCTCTACTGGTATCTGAGTCATGATGTTACTGTGGTGTGGTGTTCCCCTCTACTGGTATCTGAGTCATGATGATACTGTGGTGTGGTGTTCCTCTCTACTGGTATCTGAGTCATGATGTTACTGTGGTGTGGTGTTCCTCTCTACTGCTATCTGAGTCATGATGTTACTGTGGTGTTCCCCTCTACTGGTATCTGAGTCATGATGTTACTGTGGTGTGGTGTTCCCCTCTACTGGTATCTGAGTCATGATGTTACTGTGGTGTGGTGTTCCTCTCTACTGGTATCTGAGTCATGATGTTACTGTGGTGTGGTGTTCCTCTCTACCGGTATCTGAGTCATGATGTTACTGTGGTGTGGTGTTCCCCTCTACTGGTATCTGAGTCATGATGTTACTGTGGTGTGGTGTTCCTCTCTACTGGTATCTGAGTCATAATGTTACTGTGGTGTGGTGTTCCCCTCTACTGGTATCTGAGTCATGATGTTACTGTGGTGTTCCCCTCTACTGGTATCTGAGTCATGATGTTACTGTGGTGTGGTGTTCCTCTCTACTGGTATCTGAGTCATGATGTTACTGTGGTGTGGTGTTCCTCTCTACTGGTATCTGAGTCATGATGTTACTGTGGTGTGGTGTTCCCCTCTACTGGTATCTGAGTCATGATGTTACTGTGGTGTGGTGTTCCTCTCTACTGGTATCTGAGTCATGATGTTACTGTGGTGTTCCCCTCTACTGGTATCTGAGTCATGATGTTACTGTGGTGTGGTGTTCCTCTCTACTGGTATCTGAGTCATGATGTTACTGTGGTGTGGTGTTCCTCTCTACTGGTCTGAATCATGATGTTACTGTGGTGTGGTGTTCCTCTCTACTGGTATCTGAGTCATGATGTTACTGTGGTGTGGTGTTCCCCTCTACTGGTATCTGAGTCATGATGTTACTGTGGTGTGGTGTTCCTCTCTACTGGTATCTGAGTCATGATGTTACTGTGGTGTGGTGTTCCCCTCTACTGGTATCTGAGTCATGATGTTACTGTGGTGTGGTGTTCCTCTCTACTGGTATCTGAGTCATGATGTTACTGTGGTGTGGTGTTCCTCTCTACTGGTATCTGAGTGATGATGTTACTGTGGTGTTCCCCTCTACTGGTATCTGAGTCATGATGTTACTGTGGTGTGGTGTTCCCCTCTACTGGTATCTGAGTCATGATGTTACTGTGGTGTTCCCCTCTACTGGTATCTGAGTCATGATGTTACTGTGGTGTGGTGTTCCCCTCTACTGGTATCTGAGTCATGATGTTACTGTGGTGTGGTGTTCCTCTCTACTGGTATCTGAGTCATGATGTTACTGTGGTGTGGTGTTCCTCTCTACTGCTATCTGAGTCATGATGTTACTGTGGTGTTCCCCTCTACTGGTATCTGAGTCATGATGTTACTGTGGTGTGGTGTTCCCCTCTACTGGTATCTGAGTCATGATGTTACTGTGGTGTGGTGTTCCTCTCTACTGGTATCTGAGTCATGATGTTACTGTGGTGTGGTGTTCCTCTCTACCGGTATCTGAGTCATGATGTTACTGTGGTGTGGTGTTCCCCTCTACTGGTATCTGAGTCATGATGTTACTGTGGTGTGGTGTTCCTCTCTACTGGTATCTGAGTCATGATGTTACTGTGGTGTGGTGTTCCCCTCTACTGGTATCTGAGTCATGATGTTACTGTGGTGTTCCCCTCTACTGGTATCTGAGTCATGATGTTACTGTGGTGTGGTGTTCCTCTCTACTGGTATCTGAGTCATGATGTTACTGTGGTGTGGTGTTCCTCTCTACTGGTATCTGAGTCATGATGTTACTGTGGTGTGGTGTTCCTCTCTACTGGTATCTGAGTCATGATGTTACTGTGGTGTGGTGTTCCTCTCTACTGGTATCTGAGTCATGATGTTACTGTGGTGTGGTGTTCCTCTCTACTGGTATCTGAGTCATGATGTTACTGTGGTGTGGTGTTCCCCTCTACTGGTATCTGAGTCATGATGTTACTGTGGTGTGGTGTTCCTCTCTACTGGTATCTGAGTCATGATGTTACTGTGGTGTTCCCCTCTACTGGTATCTGAGTCATGATGTTACTGTGGTGTTCCTCTCTACTGGTATCTGAGTCATGATGTTACTGTGGTGTGGTGTTCCTCTCTACTGGTATCTGAGTCATGATGTTACTGTGGTGTGGTGTTCCCCTCTACTGGTATCTGAGTCATGATGTTACTGTGGTGTGGTGTTCCTCTCTACTGGTATCTGAGTCATGATGTTACTGTGGTGTGGTGTTCCTCTCTACTGGTATCTGAGTCATGATGTTACTGTGGTGTGGTGTTCCCCTCTACTGGTATCTGAGTCATGATGTTACTGTGGTGTTCCTCTCTACTGGTATCTGAGTCATGATGTTACTGTGGTGTTCCCCTCTACTGGTATCTGAGTCATGATGTTACTGTGGTGTTCCTCTCTACTGGTATCTGAGTCATGATGTTACTGTGGTGTGGTGTTCCTCTCTACTGGTATCTGAGTCATGATGTTACTGTGGTGTGGTGTTCCCCTCTACTGGTATCTGAGTCATGATGTTACTGTGGTGTGGTGTTCCTCTCTACTGGTATCTGAGTCATGATGTTACTGTGGTGTGGTGTTCCTCTCTACTGGTATCTGAGTCATGATGTTACTGTGGTGTGGTGTTCCTCTCTACTGGTATCTGAGTCATGATGTTACTGTGGTGTTCCCCTCTACTGGTATCTGAGTCATGATGTTACTGTGGTGTGGTGTTCCCCTCTACTGGTATCTGAGTCATGATGTTACTGTGTGTGTGGTGTTCCTCTCTACTGGTATCTGAGTCATGATGTTACTGTGGTGTGGTGTTCCTCTCTACTGGTATCTGAGTCATGATGTTACTGTGGTGTGGTGTTCCTCTCTACTGGTATCTGAGTCATGATGTTACTGTGGTGTTCCCCTCTACTGGTATCTGAGTCATGATGTTACTGTGGTGTGGTGTTCCCCTCTACTGGTATCTGAGTCATGATGTTACTGTGGTGTTCCCCTCTACTGGTATCTGAGTCATGATGTTACTGTGGTGTGGTGTTCCCCTCTACTGGTATCTGAGTCATGATGTTACTGTGGTGTGGTGTTCCCCTCTACTGGTATCTGAGTCATGATGTTACTGTGGTGTGGTGTTCCTCTCTACTGGTATCTGAGTCATGATGTTACTGTGGTGTTCCCCTCTACTGGTATCTGAGTCATGATGTTACTGTGGTGTTCCTCTCTACTGGTATCTGAGTCATGATGTTACTGTGGTGTGGTGTTCCTCTCTACTGGTATCTGAGTCATGATGTTACTGTGGTGTGGTGTTCCCCTCTACTGGTATCTGAGTCATGATGTTACTGTGGTGTGGTGTTCCTCTCTACTGGTATCTGAGTCATGATGTTACTGTGGTGTGGTGTTCCTCTCTACTGGTATCTGAGTCATGATGTTACTGTGGTGTGGTGTTCCTCTCTACTGGTATCTGAGTCATGATGTTACTGTGGTGTTCCCCTCTACTGGTATCTGAGTCATGATGTTACTGTGGTGTGGTGTTCCCCTCTACTGGTATCTGAGTCATGATGTTACTGTGGTGTTCCCCTCTACTGGTATCTGAGTCATGATGTTACTGTGGTGTGGTGTTCCCCTCTACTGGTATCTGAGTCATGATGATACTGTGGTGTGGTGTTCCTCTCTACTGGTATCTGAGTCATGATGTTACTGTGGTGTGGTGTTCCTCTCTACTGCTATCTGAGTCATGATGTTACTGTGGTGTTCCCCTCTACTGGTATCTGAGTCATGATGTTACTGTGGTGTGGTGTTCCCCTCTACTGGTATCTGAGTCATGATGTTACTGTGGTGTGGTGTTCCTCTCTACTGGTATCTGAGTCATGATGTTACTGTGGTGTGGTGTTCCTCTCTACCGGTATCTGAGTCATGATGTTACTGTGGTGTGGTGTTCCCCTCTACTGGTATCTGAGTCATGATGTTACTGTGGTGTGGTGTTCCTCTCTACTGGTATCTGAGTCATGATGTTACTGTGGTGTGGTGTTCCCTCTACTGGTATCTGAGTCATGATGTTACTGTGGTGTTGTTCCTCTACTGGTATCTGAGTCATGATGTTACTGTGGTGTTGTTCCTCTCTACTGGTATCTGAGTCATGATGTTACTGTGGTGTGGTGTTCCTCTCTACTGGTATCTGAGTCATGATGTTACTGTGGTGTGGTGTTCCCCTCTACTGGTATCTGAGTCATGATGTTACTGTGGTGTGGTGTTCCTCTACTGGTATCTGAGTATGATGTTACTGTGGTGTGGTGTTCCTCTCTACTGGTATCTGAGTCATGATGTTACTGTGGTGTGGTGTTCCCCTCTACTGGTATCTGAGTCATGATGTTACTGTGGTGTGGTGTTCCTCTCTACTGGTATCTGAGTCATGATGTTACTGTGGTGTTCCCCTCTACTGGTATCTGAGTCATGATGTTACTGTGGTGTTCCTCTCTACTGGTATCTGAGTCATGATGTTACTGTGGTGTGGTGTTCCTCTCTACTGGTATCTGAGTCATGATGTTACTGTGGTGTGGTGTTCCCCTCTACTGGTATCTGAGTCATGATGTTACTGTGGTGTGGTGTTCCTCTCTACTGGTATCTGAGTCATGATGTTACTGTGGTGTGGTGTTCCTCTCTACTGGTATCTGAGTCATGATGTTACTGTGGTGTGGTGTTCCTCTCTACTGGTATCTGAGTCATGATGTTACTGTGGTGTTCCCCTCTACTGGTATCTGAGTCATGATGTTACTGTGGTGTGGTGTTCCCCTCTACTGGTATCTGAGTCATGATGTTACTGTGGTGTTCCCCTCTACTGGTATCTGAGTCATGATGTTACTGTGGTGTGGTGTTCCCCTCTACTGGTATCTGAGTCATGATGATACTGTGGTGTGGTGTTCCTCTCTACTGGTATCTGAGTCATGATGTTACTGTGGTGTGGTGTTCCTCTCTACTGCTATCTGAGTCATGATGTTACTGTGGTGTTCCCCTCTACTGGTATCTGAGTCATGATGTTACTGTGGTGTGGTGTTCCCCTCTACTGGTATCTGAGTCATGATGTTACTGTGGTGTGGTGTTCCTCTCTACTGGTATCTGAGTCATGATGTTACTGTGGTGTGGTGTTCCTCTCTACCGGTATCTGAGTCATGATGTTACTGTGGTGTGGTGTTCCCCTCTACTGGTATCTGAGTCATGATGTTACTGTGGTGTGGTGTTCCTCTCTACTGGTATCTGAGTCATAATGTTACTGTGGTGTGGTGTTCCCCTCTACTGGTATCTGAGTCATGATGTTACTGTGGTGTTCCCCTCTACTGGTATCTGAGTCATGATGTTACTGTGGTGTGGTGTTCCTCTCTACTGGTATCTGAGTCATGATGTTACTGTGGTGTGGTGTTCCTCTCTACTGGTATCTGAGTCATGATGTTACTGTGGTGTGGTGTTCCCCTCTACTGGTATCTGAGTCATGATGTTACTGTGGTGTGGTGTTCCTCTCTACTGGTATCTGAGTCATGATGTTACTGTGGTGTGGTGTTCCCCTCTACTGGTATCTGAGTCATGATGTTACTGTGGTGTGGTGTTCCTCTCTACTGGTATCTGAGTCATGATGTTACTGTGGTGTGGTGTTCCTCTCTACTGGTATCTGAGTCATGATGTTACTGTGGTGTGGTGTTCCCTCTACTGGTATCTGAGTCATGATGTTACTGTGGTGTTCCTCTCTACTGGTATCTGAGTCATGATGTTACTGTGGTGTTCCCCTCTACTGGTATCTGAGTCATGATGTTACTGTGGTGTTCCTCTCTACTGGTATCTGAGTCATGATGTTACTGTGGTGTGGTGTTCCTCTCTACTGGTATCTGAGTCATGATGTTACTGTGGTGTGGTGTTCCCCTCTACTGGTATCTGAGTCATGATGTTACTGTGGTGTGGTGTTCCTCTCTACTGGTATCTGAGTCATGATGTTACTGTGGTGTGGTGTTCCTCTCTACTGGTATCTGAGTCATGATGTTACTGTGGTGTGGTGTTCCTCTCTACTGGTATCTGAGTCATGATGTTACTGTGGTGTTCCCCTCTACTGGTATCTGAGTCATGATGTTACTGTGGTGTGGTGTTCCCCTCTACTGGTATCTGAGTCATGATGTTACTGTGGTGTGGTGTTCCTCTCTACTGGTATCTGAGTCATGATGTTACTGTGGTGTGGTGTTCCTCTCTACTGGTATCTGAGTCATGATGTTACTGTGGTGTGGTGTTCCTCTCTACTGGTATCTGAGTCATGATGTTACTGTGGTGTTCCCCTCTACTGGTATCTGAGTCATGATGTTACTGTGGTGTGGTGTTCCCCTCTACTGGTATCTGAGTCATGATGTTACTGTGGTGTTCCCATCTACTGGTATCTGAGTCATGATGTTACTGTGGTGTGGTGTTCCCCTCTACTGGTATCTGAGTCATGATGTTACTGTGGTGTGGTGTTCCCCTCTACTGGTATCTGAGTCATGATGTTACTGTGGTGTGGTGTTCCTCTCTACTGGTATCTGAGTCATGATGTTACTGTGGTGTTCCCCTCTACTGGTATCTGAGTCATGATGTTACTGTGGTGTTCCTCTCTACTGGTATCTGAGTCATGATGTTACTGTGGTGTGGTGTTCCTCTCTACTGGTATCTGAGTCATGATGTTACTGTGGTGTGGTGTTCCCCTCTACTGGTATCTGAGTCATGATGTTACTGTGGTGTGGTGTTCCTCTCTACTGGTATCTGAGTCATGATGTTACTGTGGTGTGGTGTTCCTCTCTACTGGTATCTGAGTCATGATGTTACTGTGGTGTGGTGTTCCTCTCTACTGGTATCTGAGTCATGATGTTACTGTGGTGTTCCCCTCTACTGGTATCTGAGTCATGATGTTACTGTGGTGTGGTGTTCCCCTCTACTGGTATCTGAGTCATGATGTTACTGTGGTGTTCCCCTCTACTGGTATCTGAGTCATGATGTTACTGTGGTGTGGTGTTCCCCTCTACTGGTATCTGAGTCATGATGATACTGTGGTGTGGTGTTCCTCTCTACTGGTATCTGAGTCATGATGTTACTGTGGTGTGGTGTTCCTCTCTACTGCTATCTGAGTCATGATGTTACTGTGGTGTTCCCCTCTACTGGTATCTGAGTCATGATGTTACTGTGGTGTGGTGTTCCCCTCTACTGGTATCTGAGTCATGATGTTACTGTGGTGTGGTGTTCCTCTCTACTGGTATCTGAGTCATGATGTTACTGTGGTGTGGTGTTCCTCTCTACCGGTATCTGAGTCATGATGTTACTGTGGTGTGGTGTTCCCCTCTACTGGTATCTGAGTCATGATGTTACTGTGGTGTGGTGTTCCTCTCTACTGGTATCTGAGTCATAATGTTACTGTGGTGTGGTGTTCCCCTCTACTGGTATCTGAGTCATGATGTTACTGTGGTGTTCCCCTCTACTGGTATCTGAGTCATGATGTTACTGTGGTGTGGTGTTCCTCTCTACTGGTATCTGAGTCATGATGTTACTGTGGTGTGGTGTTCCTCTCTACTGGTATCTGAGTCATGATGTTACTGTGGTGTGGTGTTCCCCTCTACTGGTATCTGAGTCA
Source organism: Oncorhynchus masou masou (assembly GCF_036934945.1). Taxonomy (NCBI): domain Eukaryota; kingdom Metazoa; phylum Chordata; class Actinopteri; order Salmoniformes; family Salmonidae; genus Oncorhynchus; species Oncorhynchus masou. The sequence continues at coordinate 92,461,230 of NC_088240.1, forward strand.
TGATGTTACTGTGGTGTGGTGTTCCTCTCTACTGGTATCTGAGTCATGATGTTACTGTGGTGTTCCCCTCTACTGGTATCTGAGTCATGATGTTACTGTGGTGTGGTGTTCCTCTCTACTGGTATCTGAGTCATGATGTTACTGTGGTGTGGTGTTCCTCTCTACTGGTATCTGAATCATGATGTTACTGTGGTGTGGTGTTCCTCTCTACTGGTATCTGAGTCATGATGTTACTGTGGTGTGGTGTTCCCCTCTACTGGTATCTGAGTCATGATGTTACTGTGGTGTGGTGTTCCTCTCTACTGGTATCTGAGTCATGATGTTACTGTGGTGTGGTGTTCCCCTCTACTGGTATCTGAGTCATGATGTTACTGTGGTGTGGTGTTCCTCTCTACTGGTATCTGAGTCATGATGTTACTGTGGTGTGGTGTTCCTCTCTACTGGTATCTGAGTCATGATGTTACTGTGGTGTGGTGTTCCTCTCTACTGGTATCTGAGTGATGATGTTACTGTGGTGTTCCCCTCTACTGGTATCTGAGTCATGATGTTACTGTGGTGTGGTGTTCCCCTCTACTGGTATCTGAGTCATGATGTTACTGTGGTGTTCCCCTCTACTGGTATCTGAGTCATGATGTTACTGTGGTGTGGTGTTCCCCTCTACTGGTATCTGAGTCATGATGTTACTGTGGTGTGGTGTTCCTCTCTACTGGTATCTGAGTCATGATGTTACTGTGGTGTGGTGTTCCTCTCTACTGCTATCTGAGTCATGATGTTACTGTGGTGTTCCCCTCTACTGGTATCTGAGTCATGATGTTACTGTGGTGTGGTGTTCCCCTCTACTGGTATCTGAGTCATGATGTTACTGTGGTGTGGTGTTCCTCTCTACTGGTATCTGAGTCATGATGTTACTGTGGTGTGGTGTTCCTCTCTACCGGTATCTGAGTCATGATGTTACTGTGGTGTGGTGTTCCCCTCTACTGGTATCTGAGTCATGATGTTACTGTGGTGTGGTGTTCCTCTCTACTGGTATCTGAGTCATGATGTTACTGTGGTGTGGTGTTCCCCTCTACTGGTATCTGAGTCATGATGTTACTGTGGTGTTCCCCTCTACTGGTATCTGAGTCATGATGTTACTGTGGTGTGGTGTTCCTCTCTACTGGTATCTGAGTCATGATGTTACTGTGGTGTGGTGTTCCTCTCTACTGGTATCTGAGTCATGATGTTACTGTGGTGTGGTGTTCCTCTCTACTGGTATCTGAGTCATGATGTTACTGTGGTGTGGTGTTCCTCTCTACTGGTATCTGAGTCATGATGTTACTGTGGTGTGGTGTTCCTCTCTACTGGTATCTGAGTCATGATGTTACTGTGGTGTGGTGTTCCCCTCTACTGGTATCTGAGTCATGATGTTACTGTGGTGTGGTGTTCCTCTCTACTGGTATCTGAGTCATGATGTTACTGTGGTGTTCCCCTCTACTGGTATCTGAGTCATGATGTTACTGTGGTGTTCCTCTCTACTGGTATCTGAGTCATGATGTTACTGTGGTGTGGTGTTCCTCTCTACTGGTATCTGAGTCATGATGTTACTGTGGTGTGGTGTTCCCCTCTACTGGTATCTGAGTCATGATGTTACTGTGGTGTGGTGTTCCTCTCTACTGGTATCTGAGTCATGATGTTACTGTGGTGTGGTGTTCCTCTCTACTGGTATCTGAGTCATGATGTTACTGTGGTGTGGTGTTCCCCTCTACTGGTATCTGAGTCATGATGTTACTGTGGTGTTCCTCTCTACTGGTATCTGAGTCATGATGTTACTGTGGTGTTCCCCTCTACTGGTATCTGAGTCATGATGTTACTGTGGTGTTCCTCTCTACTGGTATCTGAGTCATGATGTTACTGTGGTGTGGTGTTCCTCTCTACTGGTATCTGAGTCATGATGTTACTGTGGTGTGGTGTTCCCTCTACTGGTATCTGAGTCATGATGTTACTGTGGTGTGGTGTTCCTCTCTACTGGTATCTGAGTCATGATGTTACTGTGGTGTGGTGTTCCTCTCTACTGGTATCTGAGTCATGATGTTACTGTGGTGTGGTGTTCCTCTCTACTGGTATCTGAGTCATGATGTTACTGTGGTGTTCCCCTCTACTGGTATCTGAGTCATGATGTTACTGTGGTGTGGTGTTCCCCTCTACTGGTATCTGAGTCATGATGTTACTGTGGTGTGGTGTTCCTCTCTACTGGTATCTGAGTCATGATGTTACTGTGGTGTGGTGTTCCCCTCTACTGGTATCTGAGTCATGATGTTACTGTGGTGTTCCTCTCTACTGGTATCTGAGTCATGATGTTACTGTGGTGTTCCCCTCTACTGGTATCTGAGTCATGATGTTACTGTGGTGTTCCTCTCTACTGGTATCTGAGTCATTATGTTACTGTGGTGTGGTGTTCCTCTCTACTGGTATCTGAGTCATGATGTTACTGTGGTGTGGTGTTCCCCTCTACTGGTATCTGAGTCATGATGTTACTGTGGTGTGGTGTTCCTCTCTACTGGTATCTGAGTCATGATGTTACTGTGGTGTGGTGTTCCTCTCTACTGGTATCTGAGTCATGATGTTACTGTGGTGTTCCCCTCTACTGGTATCTGAGTCATGATGTTACTGTGGTGTGGTGTTCCCCTCTACTGGTATCTGAGTCATGATGTTACTGTGGTGTTCCCCTCTACTGGTATCTGAGTCATGATGTTACTGTGGTGTGGTGTTCCCCTCTACTGGTATCTGAGTCATGATGTTACTGTGGTGTGGTGTTCCCCTCTACTGGTATCTGAGTCATGATGTTACTGTGGTGTGGTGTTCCTCTCTACTGGTATCTGAGTCATGATGTTACTGTGGTGTTCCCCTCTACTGGTATCTGAGTCATGATGTTACTGTGGTGTTCCCCTCTACTGGTATCTGAGTCATGATGTTACTGTGGTGTTCCTCTCTACTGGTATCTGAGTCATGATGTTACTGTGGTGTGGTGTTCCTCTCTACTGGTATCTGAGTCATGATGTTACTGTGGTGTGGTGTTCCCCTCTACTGGTATCTGAGTCATGATGTTACTGTGGTGTGGTGTTCCTCTCTACTGGTATCTGAGTCATGATGTTACTGTGGTGTGGTGTTCCTCTCTACTGGTATCTGAGTCATGATGTTACTGTGGTGTGGTGTTCCTCTCTACTGGTATCTGAGTCATGATGTTACTGTGGTGTTCCCCTCTACTGGTATCTGAGTCATGATGTTACTGTGGTGTGGTGTTCCCCTCTACTGGTATCTGAGTCATGATGTTACTGTGGTGTTCCCCTCTACTGGTATCTGAGTCATGCTGTTACTGTGGTGTGGTGTTCCCCTCTACTGGTATCTGAGTCATGATGTTACTGTGGTGTGGTGTTCCTCTCTACTGGTATCTGAGTCATGATGTTACTGTGGTGTTCCCCTCTACTGGTATCTGAGTCATGATGTTACTGTGGTGTTCCTCTCTACTGGTATCTGAGTCATGATGTTACTGTGGTGTGGTGTTCCTCTCTACTGGTATCTGAGTCATGATGTTACTGTGGTGTGGTGTTCCCCTCTACTGGTATCTGAGTCATGATGTTACTGTGGTGTGGTGTTCCTCTCTACTGGTATCTGAGTCATGATGTTACTGTGGTGTTCCCCTCTACTGGTATCTGAGTCATGATGTTACTGTGGTGTTCCTCTCTACTGGTATCTGAGTCATGATGTTACTGTGGTGTGGTGTTCCTCTCTACTGGTATCTGAGTCATGATGTTACTGTGGTGTGGTGTTCCCCTCTACTGGTATCTGAGTCATGATGTTACTGTGGTGTGGTGTTCCTCTCTACTGGTATCTGAGTCATGATGTTACTGTGGTGTGGTGTTCCTCTCTACTGGTATCTGAGTCATGATGTTACTGTGGTGTGGTGTTCCTCTCTACTGGTATCTGAGTCATGATGTTACTGTGGTGTTCCCCTCTACTGGTATCTGAGTCATGATGTTACTGTGGTGTGGTGTTCCCCTCTACTGGTATCTGAGTCATGATGTTACTGTGGTGTTCCCCTCTACTGGTATCTGAGTCATGCTGTTACTGTGGTGTGGTGTTCCCCTCTACTGGTATCTGAGTCATGATGTTACTGTGGTGTGGTGTTCCCCTCTACTGGTATCTGAGTCATGATGTTACTGTGGTGTGGTGTTCCTCTCTACTGGTATCTGAGTCATGATGTTACTGTGGTGTTCCCCTCTACTGGTATCTGAGTCATGATGTTACTGTGGTGTTCCTCTCTACTGGTATCTGAGTCATGATGTTACTGTGGTGTGGTGTTCCTCTCTACTGGTATCTGAGTCATGATGTTACTGTGGTGTGGTGTTCCCCTCTACTGGTATCTGAGTCATGATGTTACTGTGGTGTGGTGTTCCTCTCTACTGGTATCTGAGTCATGATGTTACTGTGGTGTGGTGTTCCTCTCTACTGGTATCTGAGTCATGATGTTACTGTGGTGTGGTGTTCCTCTCTACTGGTATCTGAGTCATGATGTTACTGTGGTGTTCCCCTCTACTGGTATCTGAGTCATGATGTTACTGTGGTGTGGTGTTCCCCTCTACTGGTATCTGAGTCATGATGTTACTGTGGTGTTCCCCTCTACTGGTATCTGAGTCATGCTGTTACTGTGGTGTGGTGTTCCCCTCTACTGGTATCTGAGTCATGATGTTACTGTGGTGTGGTGTTCCCCTCTACTGGTATCTGAGTCATGATGTTACTGTGGTGTGGTGTTCCTCTCTACTGGTATCTGAGTCATGATGTTACTGTGGTGTTGTGTTCCCCTCTACTGGTATCTGAGTCATGATGTTACTGTGGTGTGGTGTTCCTCTCTACTGGTATCTGAGTCATGATGTTACTGTGGTGTGGTGTTCCTCTCTACTGGTATCTGAGTCATGATGTTACTGTGGTGTGGTGTTCCCCTCTACTGGTATCTGAGTCATGATGTTACTGTGGTGTGGTGTTCCTCTCTACTGGTATCTGAGTCATGATGTTACTGTGGTGTGGTGTTCCTCTCTACTGGTATCTGAGTCATGATGTTACTGTGGTGTGGTGTTCCTCTCTACTGGTATCTGAGTCATGATGTTACTGTGGTGTTCCCCTCTACTGGTATCTGAGTCATGATGTTACTGTGGTGTGGTGTTCCCCTACTACTGGTATCTGAGTCATGATGTTACTGTGGTGTGGTGTTCCTCTCTACTGGTATCTGAGTCATGATGTTACTGTGGTGTGGTGTTCCCCTCTACTGGTATCTGAGTCATGATGTTACTGTGGTGTGGTGTTCCTCTCTACTGGTATCTGAGTCATGATGTTACTGTGGTGTGGTGTTCCTCTCTACTGGTATCTGAGTCATGATGTTACTGTGGTGTGGTGTTCCCCTCTACTGGTATCTGAGTCATGATGTTACTGTGGTGTGGTGTTCCTCTCTACTGGTATCTGAGTCATGATGTTACTGTGGTGTTCATGATGTTACCCTCTACTGGTATCTGAGTCATGATGTTACTGTGGTGTTCCTCTCTACTGGTATCTGAGTCATGATGTTACTGTGGTGTGGTGTTCCTCTCTACTGGTATCTGAGTCATGATGTTACTGTGGTGTGGTGTTCCCCTCTACTGGTATCTGAGTCATGATGTTACTGTGGTGTGGTGTTCCTCTCTACTGGTATCTGAGTCATGATGTTACTGTGGTGTGGTGTTCCTCTCTACTGGTATCTGAGTCATGATGTTACTGTGGTGTGGTGTTCCTCTCTACTGGTATCTGAGTCATGATGTTACTGTGGTGTTCCCCTCTACTGGTATCTGAGTCATGATGTTACTGTGGTGTGGTGTTCCCCTCTACTGGTATCTGAGTCATGATGTTACTGTGGTGTTCCCCTCTACTGGTATCTGAGTCATGATGTTACTGTGGTGTGGTGTTCCCCTCTACTGGTATCTGAGTCATGATGTTACTGTGGTGTGGTGTTCCCTACTCTACTGGTATCTGAGTCATGATGTTACTGTGGTGTGGTGTTCCTCTCTACTGGTATCTGAGTCATGATGTTACTGTGGTGTTCCCCTCTACTGGTATCTGAGTCATGATGTTACTGTGGTGTTCCTCTCTACTGGTATCTGAGTCATGATGTTACTGTGGTGTGGTGTTCCCCTCTACTGGTATCTGAGTCATGATGTTACTGTGGTGTGGTGTTCCTCTCTACTGGTATCTGAGTCATGATGTTACTGTGGTGTGGTGTTCCTCTCTACTGGTATCTGAGTCATGATGTTACTGTGGTGTGGTGTTCCTCTCTACTGGTATCTGAGTCATGATGTTACTGTGGTGTTCCCCTCTACTGGTATCTGAGTCATGATGTTACTGTGGTGTGGTGTTCCATGATGTTACTGTGGTGTGGTGTTCCCCTCTACTGGTATCTGAGTCATGATGTTACTGTGGTGTGGTGTTCCTCTCTACTGGTATCTGAGTCATGATGTTACTGTGGTGTGGTGTTCCCTCTACTGGTATCTGAGTCATGATGTTACTGTGGTGTGGTGTTCCTCTCTACTGGTATCTGAGTCATGATGTTACTGTGGTGTTCCCCTCTACTGGTATCTGAGTCATGATGTTACTGTGGTGTTCCTCTCTACTGGTATCTGAGTCATGATGTTACTGTGGTGTGGTGTTCCTCTCTACTGGTATCTGAGTCATGATGTTACTGTGGTGTGGTGTTCACCTCTACTGGTATCTGAGTCATGATGTTACTGTGGTGTGGTGTTCCTCTCTACTGGTATCTGAGTCATGATGTTACTGTGGTGTGGTGTTCCTCTCTACTGGTATCTGAGTCATGATGTTACTGTGGTGTGGTGTTCCCCTCTACTGGTATCTGAGTCATGATGTTACTGTGGTGTTCCCCTCTACTGGTATATGTGTCATGATGTTACTGTGGTGTGGTGTTCCCCTCTACTGGTATCTGAGTCATGATGTTACTGTGGTGTTCCCCTCTACTGGTATCTGAGTCATGATGTTACTGTGGTGTGGTGTTCCCCTCTACTGGTATCTGAGTCATGATGTTACTGTGGTGTGGTGTTCCCCTCTACTGGTATCTGAGTCATGATGTTACTGTGGTGTGGTGTTCCTCTCTACTGGTATCTGAGTCATGATGTTACTGTGGTGTTCCCCTCTACTGGTATCTGAGTCATGATGTTACTGTGGTGTTCCCCTCTACTGGTTTGAGTCATGATGTTACTGTTGTGTTCCTCTCTACTGGTATCTGAGTCATGATGTTACTGTGGTGTGGTGTTCCTCTCTACTGGTATCTGAGTCATGATGTTACTGTGGTGTGGTGTTCCCCTCTACTGGTATCTGAGTCATGATGTTACTGTGGTGTGGTGTTCCTCTCTACTGGTATCTGAGTCATGCTGTTACTGTGGTGTGGTGTTCCCCTCTACTGGTATCTGAGTCATGATGTTACTGTGGTGTGGTGTTCCTCTCTACTGGTATCTGAGTCATGATGTTACTGTGGTGTGGTGTTCCCCTCTACTGGTATCTGAGTCATGATGTTACTGTGGTGTGGTGTTCCCCTCTACTGGTATCTGAGTCATGATGTTACTGTGGTGTTCCCCTCTACTGGTATCTGAGTCATGCTGTTACTGTGTGTGGTGTTCCCCTCTACTGGTATCTGAGTCATGATGTTACTGTGGTGTGGTGTTCCCCTCTACTGGTATCTGAGTCATGATGTTACTGTGGTGTTCCCTCTACTGGTATCTGAGTCATGATGTTACTGTGGTGTGGTGTTCCCCTCTACTGGTATCTGAGTCATGATGTTACTGTGGTGTGGTGTTCCTCTCTACTGGTATCTGAGTCATGATGTTACTGTGGTGTGGTGTTCCCCTCTACTGGTATCTGAGTCATGATGTTACTGTGGTGTGGTGTTCCTCTCTACTGGTATCTGAGTCATGATGTTACTGTGGTGTGGTGTTCCTCTCTACTGGTATCTGAGTCATGATGTTACTGTGGTGTGGTGTTCCTCTCTACTGGTATCTGAGTCATGATGTTACTGTGGTGTTCCCCTCTACTGGTATCTGAGTCATGATGTTACTGTGGTGTTCCTCTCTACTGGTATCTGAGTCATGATGTTACTGTGGTGTGGTGTTCCTCTACTGGTATCTGAGTCATGATGTTACTGTGGTGTGGTGTTCCCCTCTACTGGTATCTGAGTCATGATGTTACTGTGGTGTGGTGTTCCTCTCTACTGGTATCTGAGTCATGATGTTACTGTGGTGTGGTGTTCCTCTCTACTGGTATCTGAGTCATGATGTTACTGTGGTGTGGTGTTCCTCTCTACTGGTATCTGAGTCATGATGTTACTGTGGTGTTCCCCTCTACTGGTATCTGAGTCATGATGTTACTGTGGTGTGGTGTTCCCCTCTACTGGTATCTGAGTCATGATGTTACTGTGGTGTTCCCCTCTACTGGTATCTGAGTCATGCTGTTACTGTGGTGTGGTGTTCCCCTCTACTGGTATCTGAGTCATGATGTTACTGTGGTGTGGTGTTCCCCTCTACTGGTATCTGAGTCATGATGTTACTGTGGTGTGGTGTTCCTCTCTACTGGTATCTGAGTCATGATGTTACTGTGGTGTTCCCCTCTACTGGTATCTGAGTCATGATGTTACTGTGGTGTTCCTCTCTACTGGTATCTGAGTCATGATGTTACTGTGGTGTGGTGTTCCCCTCTACTGGTATCTGAGTCATGATGTTACTGTGGTGTGGTGTTCCTCTCTACTGGTATCTGAGTCATGATGTTACTGTGGTGTGGTGTTCCTCTCTACTGGTATCTGAGTCATGATGTTACTGTGGTGTGGTGTTCCTCTCTACTGGTATCTGAGTCATGATGTTACTGTGGTGTTCCCCTCTACTGGTATCTGAGTCATGATGTTACTGTGGTGTGGTGTTCCCCTCTACTGGTATCTGAGTCATGATGTTACTGTGGTGTGGTGTTCCTCTCTACTGGTATCTGAGTCATGATGTTACTGTGGTGTGGTGTTCCCCTCTACTGGTATCTGAGTCATGATGTTACTGTGGTGTGGTGTTCCTCTCTACTGGTATCTGAGTCATGATGTTACTGTGGTGTTCCCCTCTACTGGTATCTGAGTCATGATGTTACTGTGGTGTTCCTCTCTACTGGTATCTGAGTCATGATGTTACTGTGGTGTGGTGTTCCTCTCTACTGGTATCTGAGTCATGATGTTACTGTGGTGTGGTGTTCACCTCTACTGGTATCTGAGTCATGATGTTACTGTGGTGTGGTGTTCCTCTCTACTGGTATCTGAGTCATGATGTTACTGTGGTGTGGTGTTCCTCTCTACTGGTATCTGAGTCATGATGTTACTGTGGTGTGGTGTTCCCCTCTACTGGTATCTGAGTCATGATGTTACTGTGGTGTTCCCCTCTACTGGTATATGTGTCATGATGTTACTGTGGTGTGGTGTTCCCCTCTACTGGTATCTGAGTCATGATGTTACTGTGGTGTTCCCCTCTACTGGTATCTGAGTCATGATGTTACTGTGGTGTGGTGTTCCCCTCTACTGGTATCTGAGTCATGATGTTACTGTGGTGTGGTGTTCCCCTCTACTGGTATCTGAGTCATGATGTTACTGTGGTGTGGTGTTCCTCTCTACTGGTATCTGAGTCATGATGTTACTGTGGTGTTCCCCTCTACTGGTATCTGAGTCATGATGTTACTGTGGTGTTCCCCTCTACTGGTTTGAGTCATGATGTTACTGTTGTGTTCCTCTCTACTGGTATCTGAGTCATGATGTTACTGTGGTGTGGTGTTCCTCTCTACTGGTATCTGAGTCATGATGTTACTGTGGTGTGGTGTTCCCCTCTACTGGTATCTGAGTCATGATGTTACTGTGGTGTGGTGTTCCTCTCTACTGGTATCTGAGTCATGCTGTTACTGTGGTGTGGTGTTCCCCTCTACTGGTATCTGAGTCATGATGTTACTGTGGTGTGGTGTTCCTCTCTACTGGTATCTGAGTCATGATGTTACTGTGGTGTGGTGTTCCCCTCTACTGGTATCTGAGTCATGATGTTACTGTGGTGTGGTGTTCCCCTCTACTGGTATCTGAGTCATGATGTTACTGTGGTGTTCCCCTCTACTGGTATCTGAGTCATGCTGTTACTGTGGTGTGGTGTTCCCCTCTACTGGTATCTGAGTCATGATGTTACTGTGGTGTGGTGTTCCCCTCTACTGGTATCTGAGTCATGATGTTACTGTGGTGTTCCCCTCTACTGGTATCTGAGTCATGATGTTACTGTGGTGTGGTGTTCACCTCTACTGGTATCTGAGTCATGATGTTACTGTGGTGTGGTGTTCCTCTCTACTGGTATCTGAGTCATGATGTTACTGTGGTGTGGTGTTCCTCTCTACTGGTATCTGAGTCATGATGTTACTGTGGTGTGGTGTTCCTCTCTACTGGTATCTGAGTCATGATGTTACTGTGGTGTGGTGTTCCTCTCTACTGGTATCTGAGTCATGATGTTACTGTGGTGTGGTGTTCCTCTCTACTGGTATCTGAGTCATGATGTTACTGTGGTGTGGTGTTCCTCTCTACTGGTATCTGAGTCATGATGTTACTGTGGTGTGGTGTTCCCCTCTACTGGTATCTGAGTCATGATGTTACTGTGGTGTGGTGTTCCTCTCTACTGGTATCTGAGTCATGATGTTACTGTGGTGTTCCCCTCTACTGGTATCTGAGTCATGATGTTACTGTGGTGTTCCTCTCTACTGGTATCTGAGTCATGATGTTACTGTGGTGTGGTGTTCCTCTCTACTGGTATCTGAGTCATGATGTTACTGTGGTGTGGTGTTCCCCTCTACTGGTATCTGAGTCATGATGTTACTGTGGTGTGGTGTTCCTCTCTACTGGTATCTGAGTCATGATGTTACTGTGGTGTGGTGTTCCTCTCTACTGGTATCTGAGTCATGATGTTACTGTGGTGTGGTGTTCCTCTCTACTGGTATCTGAGTCATGATGTTACTGTGGTGTTCCCCTCTACTGGTATCTGAGTCATGATGTTACTGTGGTGTGGTGTTCCCCTCTACTGGTATCTGAGTCATGATGTTACTGTGGTGTGGTGTTCCTCTCTACTGGTATCTGAGTCATGATGTTACTGTGGTGTGGTGTTCCCCTCTACTGGTATCTGAGTCATGATGTTACTGTGGTGTGGTGTTCCTCTCTACTGGTATCTGAGTCATGATGTTACTGTGGTGTTCCCCTCTACTGGTATCTGAGTCATGATGTTACTGTGGTGTTCCTCTCTACTGGTATCTGAGTCATGATGTTACTGTGGTGTGGTGTTCCTCTCTACTGGTATCTGAGTCATGATGTTACTGTGGTGTGGTGTTCCCCTCTACTGGTATCTGAGTCATGATGTTACTGTGGTGTGGTGTTCCTCTCTACTGGTATCTGAGTCATGATGTTACTGTGGTGTGGTGTTCCTCTCTACTGGTATCTGAGTCATGATGTTACTGTGGTGTGGTGTTCCTCTCTACTGGTATCTGAGTCATGATGTTACTGTGGTGTTCCCCTCTACTGGTATCTGAGTCATGATGTTACTGTGGTGTGGTATCTGTCATGATGTTACTGTGGTGTGGTGTTCCCTCTACTGGTATCTGAGTCATGATGTTACTGTGGTGTTCCCCTCTACTGGTATCTGAGTCATGATGTTACTGTGGTGTGGTGTTCCCCTCTACTGGTATCTGAGTCATGATGTTACTGTGGTGTGGTGTTCCCCTCTACTGGTATCTGAGTCATGATGTTACTGTGGTGTGGTGTTCCTCTCTACTGGTATCTGAGTCATGATGTTACTGTGGTGTTCCCCTCTACTGGTATCTGAGTCATGATGTTACTGTGGTGTTCCTCTCTACTGGTATCTGAGTCATGATGTTACTGTGGTGTGGTGTTCCTCTCTACTGGTATCTGAGTCATGATGTTACTGTGGTGTGGTGTTCCCCTCTACTGGTATCTGAGTCATGATGTTACTGTGGTGTGGTGTTCCTCTCTACTGGTATCTGAGTCATGATGTTACTGTGGTGTGGTGTTCCTCTCTACTGGTATCTGAGTCATGATGTTACTGTGGTGTGGTGTTCCTCTCTACTGGTATCTGAGTCATGATGTTACTGTGGTGTTCCCCTCTACTGGTATCTGAGTCATGATGTTACTGTGGTGTGGTGTTCCCCTCTACTGGTATCTGAGTCATGATGTTACTGTGGTGTTCCCCTCTACTGGTATCTGAGTCATGATGTTACTGTGGTGTGGTGTTCCCCTCTACTGGTATCTGAGTCATGATGATACTGTGGTGTGGTGTTCCTCTCTACTGGTATCTGAGTCATGATGTTACTGTGGTGTGGTGTTCCTCTCTACTGCTATCTGAGTCATGATGTTACTGTGGTGTTCCCCTCTACTGGTATCTGAGTCATGATGTTACTGTGGTGTTCCCCTCTACTGGTATCTGAGTCATGCTGTTACTGTGGTGTGGTGTTCCCCTCTACTGGTATCTGAGTCATGATGTTACTGTGGTGTGGTGTTCCCCTCTACTGGTATCTGAGTCATGATGTTACTGTGGTGTTCCCCTCTACTGGTATCTGAGTCATGATGTTACTGTGGTGTGGTGTTCACCTCTACTGGTATCTGAGTCATGATGTTACTGTGGTGTGGTGTTCCTCTCTACTGGTATCTGAGTCATGATGTTACTGTGGTGTGGTGTTCCTCTCTACTGGTATCTGAGTCATGATGTTACTGTGGTGTGGTGTTCCTCTCTACTGGTATCTGAGTCATGATGTTACTGTGGTGTGGTGTTCCTCTCTACTGGTATCTGAGTCATGATGTTACTGTGGTGTGGTGTTCCTCTCTACTGGTATCTGAGTCATGATGTTACTGTGGTGTGGTGTTCCTCTCTACTGGTATCTGAGTCATGATGTTACTGTGGTGTGGTGTTCCCCTCTACTGGTATCTGAGTCATGATGTTACTGTGGTGTGGTGTTCCTCTCTACTGGTATCTGAGTCATGATGTTACTGTGGTGTTCCCCTCTACTGGTATCTGAGTCATGATGTTACTGTGGTGTTCCTCTCTACTGGTATCTGAGTCATGATGTTACTGTGGTGTGGTGTTCCTCTCTACTGGTATCTGAGTCATGATGTTACTGTGGTGTGGTGTTCCCCTCTACTGGTATCTGAGTCATGATGTTACTGTGGTGTGGTGTTCCTCTCTACTGGTATCTGAGTCATGATGTTACTGTGGTGTGGTGTTCCTCTCTACTGGTATCTGAGTCATGATGTTACTGTGGTGTGGTGTTCCTCTCTACTGGTATCTGAGTCATGATGTTACTGTGGTGTTCCCCTCTACTGGTATCTGAGTCATGATGTTACTGTGGTGTGGTGTTCCCCTCTACTGGTATCTGAGTCATGATGTTACTGTGGTGTGGTGTTCCTCTCTACTGGTATCTGAGTCATGATGTTACTGTGGTGTGGTGTTCCCCTCTACTGGTATCTGAGTCATGATGTTACTGTGGTGTGGTGTTCCTCTCTACTGGTATCTGAGTCATGATGTTACTGTGGTGTTCCCCTCTACTGGTATCTGAGTCATGATGTTACTGTGGTGTTCCTCTCTACTGGTATCTGAGTCATGATGTTACTGTGGTGTGGTGTTCCTCTCTACTGGTATCTGAGTCATGATGTTACTGTGGTGTGGTGTTCCCCTCTACTGGTATCTGAGTCATGATGTTACTGTGGTGTGGTGTTCCTCTCTACTGGTATCTGAGTCATGATGTTACTGTGGTGTGGTGTTCCTCTCTACTGGTATCTGAGTCATGATGTTACTGTGGTGTGGTGTTCCTCTCTACTGGTATCTGAGTCATGATGTTACTGTGGTGTTCCCCTCTACTGGTATCTGAGTCATGATGTTACTGTGGTGTGGTGTTCCCCTCTACTGGTATCTGAGTCATGATGTTACTGTGGTGTTCCCCTCTACTGGTATCTGAGTCATGATGTTACTGTGGTGTGGTGTTCCCCTCTACTGGTATCTGAGTCATGATGTTACTGTGGTGTGGTGTTCCCCTCTACTGGTATCTGAGTCATGATGTTACTGTGGTGTGGTGTTCCTCTCTACTGGTATCTGAGTCATGATGTTACTGTGGTGTTCCCCTCTACTGGTATCTGAGTCATGATGTTACTGTGGTGTTCCTCTCTACTGGTATCTGAGTCATGATGTTACTGTGGTGTGGTGTTCCTCTCTACTGGTATCTGAGTCATGATGTTACTGTGGTGTGGTGTTCCCCTCTACTGGTATCTGAGTCATGATGTTACTGTGGTGTGGTGTTCCTCTCTACTGGTATCTGAGTCATGATGTTACTGTGGTGTGGTGTTCCTCTCTACTGGTATCTGAGTCATGATGTTACTGTGGTGTGGTGTTCCTCTCTACTGGTATCTGAGTCATGATGTTACTGTGGTGTTCCCCTCTACTGGTATCTGAGTCATGATGTTACTGTGGTGTGGTGTTCCCCTCTACTGGTATCTGAGTCATGATGTTACTGTGGTGTTCCCCTCTACTGGTATCTGAGTCATGATGTTACTGTGGTGTGGTGTTCCCCTCTACTGGTATCTGAGTCATGATGATACTGTGGTGTGGTGTTCCTCTCTACTGGTATCTGAGTCATGATGTTACTGTGGTGTGGTGTTCCTCTCTACTGCTATCTGAGTCATGATGTTACTGTGGTGTTCCCCTCTACTGGTATCTGAGTCATGATGTTACTGTGGTGTGGTGTTCCCCTCTACTGGTATCTGAGTCATGATGTTACTGTGGTGTGGTGTTCCTCTCTACTGGTATCTGAGTCATGATGTTACTGTGGTGTGGTGTTCCTCTCTACCGGTATCTGAGTCATGATGTTACTGTGGTGTGGTGTTCCCCTCTACTGGTATCTGAGTCATGATGTTACTGTGGTGTGGTGTTCCTCTCTACTGGTATCTGAGTCATGATGTTACTGTGGTGTGGTGTTCCCCTCTACTGGTATCTGAGTCATGATGTTACTGTGGTGTTCCCCTCTACTGGTATCTGAGTCATGATGTTACTGTGGTGTGGTGTTCCTCTCTACTGGTATCTGAGTCATGATGTTACTGTGGTGTGGTGTTCCTCTCTACTGGTATCTGAGTCATGATGTTACTGTGGTGTGGTGTTCCTCTCTACTGGTATCTGAGTCATGATGTTACTGTGGTGTGGTGTTCCTCTCTACTGGTATCTGAGTCATGATGTTACTGTGGTGTGGTGTTCCCCTCTACTGGTATCTGAGTCATGATGTTACTGTGGTGTGGTGTTCCTCTCTACTGGTATCTGAGACATGATGTTACTGTGGTGTTCCCCTCTACTGGTATCTGAGTCATGATGTTACTGTGGTGTTCCTCTCTACTGGTATCTGAGTCATGATGTTACTGTGGTGTTCCTCTCTACTGGTATCTGAGTCATGATGTTACTGTGGTGTGGTGTTCCCCTCTACTGGTATCTGAGTCATGATGTTACTGTGGTGTGGTGTTCCTCTCTACTGGTATCTGAGTCATGATGTTACTGTGGTGTGGTGTTCCTCTCTACTGGTATCTGAGTCATGATGTTACTGTGGTGTGATGTTCCCCTCTACTGGTATCTGAGTCATGATGTTACTGTGGTGTGGTGTTCCCCTCTACTGGTATCTGAGTCATGATGTTACTGTGGTGTGGTGTTCCTCTCTACTGGTATCTGAGTCATGATGTTACTGTGGTGTGGTGTTCCCCTCTACTGGTATCTGAGTCATGATGTTACTGTGGTGTGGTGTTCCTCTCTACTGGTATCTGAGTCATGATGTTACCGTGGTGTTCCCCTCTACTGGTATCTGAGTCATGATGTTACTGTGGTGTGGTGTTCCCCTCTACTGGTATCTGAGTCATGATGTTACTGTGGTGTGGTGTTCCTCTCTACTGGTATCTGAGTCATGATGTTACTGTGGTGTGGTGTTCCTCTCTACTGGTATCTGAGTCATGATGTTACTGTGGTGTGGTGTTCCCCTCTACTGGTATCTGAGTCATGATGTTACTGTGGTGTGGTGTTCCTCTCTACTGGTATCTGATTCATGATGTTACTGTGGTGTGGTGTTCCTCTCTACTGGTATCTGAGTCATGATGTTACTGTGGTGTGGTGTTCCTCTCTACTGGTATCTGAGTCATGATGTTACTGTGGTGTGGTGTTCCCCTCTACTGGTATCTGAGTCATGATGTTACTGTGGTGTGGTGTTCCTCTCTACTGGTATCTGAGTTATGATGTTACTGTGGTGTGGTGTTCCCCTCTACTGGTATCTGAGTCATGATGTTACTGTGGTGTGGTGTTCCTCTCTACTGGTATCTGAGTCATGATGTTACTGTGGTGTGGTGTTCCCCTCTACTGGTATCTGAGTCATGATGTTACTGTGGTGTGGTGTTCCTCTCTACTGGTATCTGAGTCATGATGTTACTGTGGTGTGGTGTTCCCCTCTACTGGTATCTGAGTCATGATGTTACTGTGGTGTGGTGTTCCTCTCTACTGGTATCTGAGTCATGATGTTACTGTGGTGTGGTGTTCCTCTCTACTGGTATCTGAGTCATGATGTTACTGTGGTGTGGTCTTCCCCTCTACTGGTATCTGAGTCATGATGTTACTGTGGTGTGGTGTTCCCCTCTACTGGTATCTGAGTCATGATGTTACTGTGGTGTGGTGTTCCCCTCTACTGGTATCTGAGTCATGATGTTACTGTGGTGTGGTGTTCCTCTCTACTGGTATCTGAGTCATGATGTTACTGTGGTGTGGTGTTCCTCTCTACTGGTATCTGAGTCATGATGTTACTGTGGTGTGGTGTTCCTCTCTACTGGTATCTGAGTCATGATGTTACTGTGGTGTGGTGTTCCTCTCTACTGGTATCTGAGTCATGATGTTACTGTGGTGTGGTGTTCCTCTCTACTGGTATCTGAGTCATGATGTTACTGTGGTGTGGTGTTCCCCTCTACTGGTATCTGAGTCATGATGTTACTGTGGTGTGGTGTTCCTCTCTACTGGTTTCTGAGTCATGATGTTACTGTGGTGTGGTGTTCCTCTCTACTGCTATCTGAGTCATGATGTTACTGTGGTGTGGTGTTCCTCTCTACTGGTATCTGAGTCATGATGTTACTGTGGTGTGGTGTTCCTCTCTACTGGTATCTGAGTCATGATGTTACTGTGGTGTGGTGTTCCTCTCTACTGGTATCTGAGTCATGATGTTACTGTGGTGTGGTGTTCCCCTCTACTGGTATCTGAGTCATGATGTTACTGTGGTGTGGTGTTCCTCTCTACTGGTATCTGAGTCATGATGTTACTGTGGTGTGGTGTTCCTCTCTGCTGGTATCTGAGTCATGATGTTACTGTGGTGTGGTGTTCCCCTCTACTGGTATCTGAGTCATGATGTTACTGTGGTGTGGTGTTACCCTCTACTGGTATCTGAGTCATGATGTTACTGTGGTGTGGTGTTCCTCTCTACTGGTATCTGAGTCATGATGTTACTGTGGTGTGGTGTTCCTCTCTACTGGTATCTGAGTCATGATGTTACTGTGGTGTGGTGTTCCTCTCTACTGGTATCTGAGTCATGATGTTACTGTGGTGTGGTGTTCCTCTCTACTGGTATCTGAGTCATGATGTTACTGTGGTGTGGTCTTCCCCTCTACTGGTATCTGAGTCATGATGTTACTGTGGTGTGGTGTTCCCCTCTACTGGTATCTGAGTCATGATGTTACTGTGGTGTGGTGTTCCCCTCTACTGGTATCTGAGTCATGATGTTACTGTGGTGTGGTGTTCCTCTCTACTGGTATCTGAGTCATGATGTTACTGTGGTGTGGTGTTCCTCTCTACTGGTATCTGAGTCATGATGTTACTGTGGTGTGGTGTTCCTCTCTACTGGTATCTGAGTCATGATGTTACTGTGGTGTGGTGTTCCTCTCTACTGGTATCTGAGTCATGATGTTACTGTGGTGTGGTGTTCCTCTCTACTGGTATCTGAGTCATGATGTTACTGTGGTGTGGTGTTCCTCTCTACTGGTATCTGAGTCATGATGTTACTGTGGTGTGGTGTTCCCCTCTACTGGTATCTGAGTCATGATGTTACTGTGGTGTGGTGTTCCTCTCTACTGGTATCTGAGTCATGATGTTACTGTGGTGTGGTGTTCCTCTCTACTGGTATCTGAGTCATGATGTTACTGTGGTGTGATGTTCCCCTCTACTGGTATCTGAGTCATGATGTTACTGTGGTGTGGTGTTCCCCTCTACTGGTATCTGAGTCATGATGTTACTGTGGTGTGGTGTTCCTCTCTACTGGTATCTGAGTCATGATGTTACTGTGGTGTGGTGTTCCCCTCTACTGGTATCTGAGTCATGATGTTACTGTGGTGTGGTGTTCCTCTCTACTGGTATCTGAGTCATGATGTTACTGTGGTGTTCCCCTATACTGGTATCTGAGTCATGATGTTACTGTGGTGTGGTGTTCCCCTCTACTGGTATCTGAGTCATGATGTTACTGTGGTGTGGTGTTCCTCTCTACTGGTATCTGAGTCATGATGTTACTGTGGTGTGGTGTTCCTCTCTACTGGTATCTGAGTCATGATGTTACTGTGGTGTTCCCCTATACTGGTATCTGAGTCATGATGTTACTGTGGTGTGGTGTTCCTCTCTACTGGTATCTGAGTCATGATGTTACTGTGGTGTGGTGTTCCTCTCTACTGGTATCTGAGTCATGATGTTACTGTGGTGTGGTGTTCCCCTCTACTGGTATCTGAGTCATGATGTTACTGTGGTGTGGTTTTCCCCTCTACTGGTATCTGAGTCATGATGTTACTGTGGTGCGGTGTTCCTCTCTACTGGTATCTGAGTCATGATGTTACCGTGGTGTGGTGTTCC